>NC_085137.1:412683511-412738003 GCF_035046485.1 Aedes albopictus
GCTTCTAGCTATTTGCTTCAATCATCCATCTTTTTGCATTATTTTAAAATAATAGCCGGAATATTCAAGCTGGCGTGGCGGCCAAAAATCCAAGATGGCAGTCTCAAAATTTAAGAGTATGGCTGTTTATGAAGTTGACTCTAAAACCATGCGGAGTCCAAAATCGGTGACCAAAATATCCAAGATGGCGGCCCAAAATCCAAAATGGCGGCCCTAAATTCCATATATCGGCAGTTCCAAGCTGTTTTAGGCTCTAAAATCATGCAAAATCGATGTGTTGCGAATGTGAAAGTTATCCAAAGTTCAAATATAACAACCAGAATATTAAATATGGTGGCCGAAATTCCAAGATGGCTGTATCGATGCCGGCTGAAATGAAAGATGCTGGCCCCAAAATTCAAGATGGTGGCTGTTTATGAAGTTTCAGACCATGAACCATGAACGATCGATATATTTGGAAGGGAGAAGATCCCAACTAACAATCACTCATTTTACCAGCACCTTTACGACGAATTGATTCAGCATGATGCTGAATAACATTTGGATAATTTTCAGGCACAACCTTTGCTCGGGTTTTGTTCACACACATTTGGAGAAACTATAAAGCATAGTGTTGTGTACCAACTGAACTGTTAGTTGTTATATAGTTTAACAACTATTTAGTGAAGCTGTTATTCAGCTTTAGCAAAAATGATTAAAAACAAAAAGAGCAAAATTTTTCAATTTCCACGAGAGTTTATGATTGGAACTTAATGCTGTGAACAAATATTGTGAAATAATACCTAAATTTACCTAAATCCAGATTCGAACTCGAGACCCATCGATTGCCAGTCGCATGCCTTCCTATCTGCGCCATCCTAGAGATGATGAATTGCAGTGCTCTAATCAAAACATAAACTTCGCGTGGTTTAATAATGATCAGACTCGACTCCTATTTAGCAGTGGTGAATTAGCACAACATTATGGTTAATGACTGGACAACAGATTAATTCAGCTGTTGTTCAGTAAAAACCACGTGTTTTTTCATCATGTACTCTGAGTCGAAGTATGATGAAACGAAAGCGCTTATTTGACTTGTGAAAAACACATTATACAGATAGATGTGCTAATTTTTACATGAACTTAACAAGAAGCAGAAAAAGTCTTGTTAAACTATGTTGTAAAGGAATTACTGCGAGTCGAATAAAAATCTAAATGAACGCTTGAAAAGTGTATTAACAATGATAAGTTAACACCAATACGAAAGGTTGAACATTGGCTACTTTTTCAATTGAAATAGCATTTGTACAGTAATGTGTACATCATAATTTTAGTTCAGCTATAACTACTATTATAAAGCAACAATTCAGCATGCATGATTGTTTGCGGCTGGCGATTGTTAGTTGGGATGTCCTGAGAATAAAATTGATGACTAAAATATCCACTTTGGCTATCGAACATCCAAAATGGTGGTCCATAATTCAAGATATCAACTATTCCAAACTGTTTTAGACTCCAAAACCATGCAGAATCGATATATTTGATATGGGGAAGATGTCCGGAGACAAAATATGTTGACCAAAACATCCAAGATGGCGGATGAAAATCCAAAATAGTGGCCTGAAATTGCAGTTGGTGGCTGTTTTGTGCAGTTTTAAGATCTAAAAGAATGCATCGAAATTACAAAGTTTCTAACCTGTGAAAAGGTTATAAGTTATTTAGTTACAATCAATAATTTAGCAGTTTTGCTAAGTTCAGTGGCTCCCAACCTTCGGCCATGGACCAAGCGATTTTTTCAAGAACCGGTTGTGAGGATTAAGTAAAATGTTTTTTTCGGATTGTGCACTTATCACAATGTTGTTGTATTGTAAAGATCAGTGGTTCCCAGTCTGAAGTCACGGGCCAGAATAATTTCACATGTCACATGTTACATTTCGACATTTTTGAGCTTTTTATGTCAAACGTCATATATTGAGACGTATTTTTGATATATTTTGTCAACATATGAATTTATATATATTTCGATTGTTCAATTGCGTGGACGTTAATCAAATGCGACAAAAAAACAAAGTTTATTTTGGTCAAATGCGGTTTTCTTGTGTTTTTCTATTGTAACATGTGGCATTTATGCTTCCGTGGGCAGTATAGATATGTTATAAAATCAGTGGTTTCCAATATATGATCACGGGCCCCAGGAATATCTCAAGAACCGCAAGTGTGACGACAAAATGAACATGTTTTTCGGGTTCTATGCCTCTGGATCAACTTATTTGAATATAATAAACCAGTTGTTCCCAATATGATGTTACGGGCCACGGGAATTTCTGAAGCATCGGAAGTGCTAGAAAGTTGTGCATTTTTTTTGGATCGTTCATCTCAAGGAGCAGTACCTATAATACAGATGCATTTCAAAGATCAGTGGTTCACAATTCATGGTTATGGGCCACGCAAAATTCTCAAAAAACTATAAATTTGAGGATGAAATGAAAATATGTTTTTTTTCGATTTACGCCTCACAGAGTACTGATCACAATATAGTGAAATAGCGAAACTCAGTGGTTTCAAATCTGGGTTCACAGACCACAAGAATTTCGCAAGATTCAAAAGTGCTAGGATGAAGTGAACATATTTTTCGGATTGGTCATCGCAAGAAGGAGTAACTTCAATATACATAGATGTGTTGAAAAATCAGTGGTTTTCAATTTATGGTCACGGACCACGCGAATTTTGGAAGAACAGAAAGTGTGAGAAAGAATTGAAATTACACACCTAGAAAATATCATGTAATTTTAAGTGTCCTGAACCTGACATATACGAGCATCTTCAAAAACACAAATTTAGAGGTTATAACATGTATATTTACGTCTTTCAAGACTCCCCAAAATAAAACTTATTTTTTCTTAGCGTCTAGCAATCGCTAGAATCGATTTGACAGATAAAACATAGAAAAGTAAAATATTGTCATGCATGGGATTCGAACACCGGATCTCCTGATCGTGAGCCACATCTCTTACCTCTCGGGTAATGCACCGAGTTAGAAGGTGGGTGATGAACATGATACTGATTCTACGTTTCTGGTGAAACGGATTTGTTGACATTTAACGCAACCAACCAGCACTTACATGATGCGCGTAAAATTGAGCCCAATTTGTGATTCAGTCTTGGAAACGTTTACGTTTTTGGTGATTCCGTTTCGTGGAAATTTCAGAATTTCTAAGTGTGTACTTTTCGGAGCTTGCAGAAATTCTTAGGTGTTTGCAGGGATCCTAATCGGCCTCAGTGGCATTTTAGGGGATCTCAGTACCGTTTCTGGGATTCTCAGGGGCTTCCAAGCGAAGTTTCAGGGGTATCAGGAATGTTTCAGGTGGTCTCACGAGTGTTTCAAGGGGCCTTAGTGTCATTTCAGGGGTTCTCCGGGAGTTCCAGGTGGTCTAAGGGGCATATCATGGATTCTCAAAGGGAATCAACAGCAACTCCAGGGGTCTTGAAGGCATTTCTGAGGTTTGAGACGCAGAATATTAAAAACATTTACACTTTCTCCTCGTACTTTCGGTTCTTGCGAAATCAGCATTAGATGAAAACCCTGTGATACAAGGTTTGCTTGGTATCCAATACGCCAGCTTACTCAAATCCTGCTTAAATCTTCCATTGACGCAGACCCCGTTAGATTAAGATGGAAAACATATTGCGGAGATTCCACCTGTTTAGACTCCTGCGCGAAAATTAGTTGCGTGGATTTTTCTTGCGTGGGCCCACAGATATAAAACCAGACCGCGTCCTGGAAAATATTTTACGCTGTGTTGTTAGGTACACATTTGGTGATAGTTTTGCATTGTAAACAAACATTTTTAACGCACCTACGCTGAAAATGAGCCTAATCATTTATTTGCGTCGGAATCTATAAATCTTCACAACGGGCAATATTCACCCTTCCACAAGCAAAGACATGATACATCATGTAAAATGAATTCACACGTAAATCTGTCACACGCAGCACTTACAATTTTTTCTACATATTTCCTCTAATACAGTTAGCTGAGTCAGCCAACAGATTAAAGGCTTTCCATTGATTTTTGATTTTCACCCCGTTTTCTTTCACCATCTCATTCGACATTCTAGGAAGTGGATATCCGATGCGTACCTCTACTGGGACGAGATTCGCCGAACGGCCGACGCCTCCGAAGCCGGAGTGGCACAACTTTCCGCGTACAGCTTCTCCAGCACGGATCCGTCGATTGTGAGGGTAAGTGTAACCCCCCCCCCCCTTTCTTTTTCTTTTCCCATCAAGGCGCTACACATTTGGGTTTCTTTCATCCATTCTGATTGAAACAGAACAAGCTGTTGAGTCAGCAGTTTTTCTTTTCGGCCGGTTGTTAGGACTGTAGAAGCAGAGGTAGAATTATCACCGACGACGACGACGACGACGACGACGCGGGGATAATTTTATTGGATGGGCTTCTCCGGCACTTGAGTGAATTATGTAAATCAAGGAAGCGAATGTCAATCAGCTTCGTCTGCTGCAAGGAAACTGGGTCAACAGCACAGGGGTTTTATTGCAGAACGCGATCAAAAGACGGAAGGGAGAATATGCTTGCTTCAAAGGAGTGTGGTTGGGGTTGCAGCAAAATTGGATAATACAACTAATTAATATTGATGCATTTCAATATTTCACAGCATTTCAATTCACTAATTTATTTATTTAGTTCAACATAAAAATTATGATAACACTGAGACAACAATTTGGCGCCCATAGTGCTTGATTTGCTGCAGATGCAGTTCTCAAGCGTCCTTCACGCCCAACGCTCCAGATCATCTTCCACTTGATCCGTCCATCGTGCTTTCTGCGCTTCACGTCTTCTTGTGCCAAACGATAAGCAAACACCAACTTTGCAGGGTTGTAGTCTTGCATTTTTACAACATGCCCTGTCCACCGCACCCACTCGCTTCAGTCACTTTCAGGATTTCAGGTTTGCCGTACAGTGCAGCGAATTCGTGATTCACTTGTCTCTCGACTCTCGAGCACTCCAAGTTTACACGGTTCAGGCGAGTGTACATTTCTGCAGCCGTTCCAAAATTTGTGGCAATAATAACAGTCATCCGCAAATCAGACAAATTGGCCGGATTTCGTGAGGAGCCTACCCCGGCTCATCGTATAACACCTTCCAAGTTGGACCTTCCAATTCGCAGTCCCCGTCGGAATTCGAATGCACTTGGGTATACATTTGCACACCCTCCATCGTTGTACTTAGGCTGGTAAGCCTCCCGGGAAAGCTGTTCTCGTCGAGTTCGGAGGGCCGATTTGAAAAATTTCTATCCTGGGCGATTGCTAGCCATCGCCTTGACATGTGGTCAGGTCAAATTTTTGTCGACTTGCTTGCTTGCCGGGCCCCCACATTTAAGGACTTAAATATCCCAGCACGCGAGGAGGTCGATCCAACCGACGACAGATTACACAGCTAAACCTGTGAAGCCGCACAACTGTTGCTGTGACAGTCAGTCTCGGAGTTAAGTACAGACAATGCCCTACTATCTGACCCATACCGCATCCCTCCCGATAATGAGAACTGGGTATCGGATAAGGCTAAGCTAGCGGCGATCTGTACAACCGGTTATTTCCTGCCCAGAAAATAACTTCCACGCCGCACGAGGGAGGCTGGGCTCTACTCGAAGCTATGGCTAGACTCAACGTGGATGCCGCGAACGTAGGTGACAAAAAACCTACAGTAGGAACGGTGCAGAGTCCATCATTGATGTGACGTTATGAAGTCTGGGTCTAAACCCTAGCTCGGATTGGAGGGTCGACGATGGATACACGCACAGTGACCATCTGGCGATTCGGTAGACGATGGAACACGGAGGAAGACGGCCACAGCCGGAGGTCATTGACCTTCATCGGGGATGACTGACCTCGCGCTTCGATAAGTCGATATTTGTGGAGCGATTACTTATTACCGACTATCTATCCAGCGATGTTTTAGTCGGAACCCTAAGTCGTGCATGTGATGCCGCAATGCCAAAGCGATCCCTACTCAGAAATGGACGCAAACCGGTATACTGGTGGTGTCCAGAAATCGTAGAGCTCCTTGCATCTTGAATAAGAAGGTGATGCCTACAGAGTAGTTATGTCCAAAACGAAGGGCGCGTCAACACCCTCAGAACGCTCCCCGAGATGCTGCATCGTGGAAACGTTGGACTCGCGCCACGATGCAAGACCATGGGCACGGTCTCCTATGACCAAAAAGGCAAAGTGAGGTCTCCCCGGTGACGAAAGACGAGCTCATCGCAATAGCGAAGTCGCTTAAGTTGAACAAGGCTCCGGGTCCGGACGGTATCCCGACAAGAGCCATCAAGACGGCCATCGAGGCTAGCCCTGGCATATTCAGAGTGGCTATGCAGATGTGCCTAGACAGAGACGAATTTCCGGAGAGGTCGAAAAATGCAAAGATTGGTTCTACTGCCCAAACCTGGGAAGCCACCTGGCTTCCGGAAGGGTCGATCGACGGTGGACACCATTAGGGCTGTAACCAAAATAGCCGAGATAGCGCTGTAAACCACTGCACGTCTGAACAGAAGGCTGTGATCAACTCCAAGTGCATCGCTGAAGGAATTAGGAGTCATGATCGACGATAAGCTGAAATTCGGAAGCCACGTGGAATATGTGTGCAAAAGGGCAAGCATGGCGGTAATGCCAATAGTCTCGAGTAAGCGTAAGCTGCTCGCGACAGTAGCGGTCTGCATATTACGGTATGGCACCGTTGCATGGTCGAATGCGCTAGTGGTCAATCGAAACGTTAAGCGAGGTTTCAGGGAGTTCAAGGGGGCTTCATATAGTCGATGCGGTAAGCACACGAGTATTCAACAAGTCCATGCTGTGGGTGACGAGTTCGATTCCCGGTCGGTTTAGAAGTTTACCAAAACTTGTGATACCTATACAGGGTGCGTGCGGTAATTTTGCACTAACCTTCAAACAGGAATATTTCATCAAAAGGTTGCAATAAAAATTTAAATCCCACATCATCAAATGCACCGTATTTCTAGTGAACTGTGAAAATGAAAAATATAAAATCATTAATAATCAAATCTAAGTCTAGGGTACAACTTTTTTTTAGCAAGCATCGGATCACTTGGCGGTCTTCAACAAAGATGTTCCGCATAGAATTCCCTATAATAATACTAAAAATAAGTGTTATTGAACGCTTCCAGTGCCATCTAGTGGCAGAAAACTAAAACTATGCCATTCCTGCTAGAGATGGGAAAACTTATACAATTTTGAGAGTGAATCGCCTCCGATTCACTCTCAAAAAAGAGTCGACTCTTTTGATCGATTCAGTAACTCATTTTCGAGATTTGAAGAAAAATGTCGATTTTCGATGTGAGCCGACTCCTTTTCGTATATTCCTGCTAAGTTTTTAAGGAAATCTGGTTTCATGACACGTTCGTTGACGGTATACACAAACGCCTGAGCATAACGTTATTAAAATGTAGGATCCACAGATTTTCCTTCATACCATTAACAAGTCGAATCACTCGTGCGAGCAGGCCGCATAATATAAGAATGAAAAAATGATCAATTGGTAAGGATTGCGATGTTTTGCGTCGAATCATGATTAAGAGCGATGTCAAGCTAACTCTTTTCGGCACTCGTTGGAATCGTAATGAAAATAAGTGAATCGTGACTCTTTTGAAAAGAATCACGGTTCACTCACTCGGTTTCGCGAATCGATTCTTTGAGTCGATTCGCGAGTGAGTTACCCATGTTCAATTCCTGCACATATTAGTACCAGTTTTACCATATAAATTTCAGACTAGTCGAGCTATACCTAAGACCTTATCAATTCAGCACAAATTTGTGCTGTAGCTTATGGGAGTCTAAAACAGCAAATTGAGGTGGTCAGACTTAGGATATTTTAGTTTTAAATTTTCTCATAAATGTTTGAGCAGCCCTAGGAAAATACCATTGCTCAAATTAGAATTTCCGACTTCTTCCAGTTATTTCTCCACTATCTTCCATTCCAGCGATGTAGTTTTTTGTAGGTAACAAGCCTATGGAATCCCCCAACTACACTGAAAAAATCAGCTTCATAGCGTTCTTGACAGCTGAGAAAATGCAGATAGTATGCAGCTGCTCCACATATTTATACTCAAGTTGTTCGCATTTTCGTCTTCTAGAAATCTCTTTTTCAAATTTATGGGATATTTTTTGAACGGCACACACAACGATGATAACATTGGAGCTCCTCGTACAAAAAATATTCTAGTTTTACCTAAAATAACACAATTGTTGACCAACAGATTATATATTTATTTTGATTTTGATATGTCGAGGAATTTGTTTAGAAATAAGATTAGCTAGTAAGTTTTAATCTGTCTGTACGATAAAATCGAAGGCGAGTATAAATAAAAAAATAAATAAATAAACATATAGAGAACAACACTAAGACGGACTTGCAGCGATTCTCAGGATCGTTCAAAAAAGGTTATCGATATTAGGGCCACTTTTTTCTTCCTAAATCATTGAAATAATCACAATTGTTCGCGAAAAAATCATTTAGTATAGATCTATTGTCGAATAATTTTTAAAACGTGTTTTATGATTACGATATGATTTAGTGCAAAAATGTCGCACGCACTAATTAATAAACTTGACATTCTAGATTTTTCTTATAGCTAACCATTATTTTGAATACTCCTTTGTTCTAGAATCGATACATTGAGAAGATCCTTCCAGTATACCGGGCTGTCACCGAACAGGAGCTCACTCTCTGCCCTGGGGACTGGAAGTACGGTTCCTTCTACACGACTGTCTTGACTGAATGCAGACTTTTCCAACCATGGGCAACGAAAAAGTAAGCTTCGAAACTCTTTCATCAGTTCTGTGTTTGGATCTGAACATATCTATTTCATCTCCTGGTAGATTCCTTCGCAACGGAGGCCGCATCATTACCCAGAAGGTCGAATCCTTCCAGGAGGTGGCCGGTCAATACGACGTGGTCGTAAACTGTACGGGTATGGGTGCTAAAAAGCTTTGCACCGACTATAAATTGGTTCCAATCCGCGGTCAGGTGATCAAAGTGAAGGCACCCTGGGTTAAGACGGCTTTCTACGCCGATTATGATACCTACATCATTCCGGGCTTCCAGGGCGTTACGCTTGGTGGATGCCGGAACTACGACAGTTACAATACGGAAGTGTGCAAACACGACTCGGCTGCCATCCGGGAACGATGTGAGGCATTGCTGCCCAGTTTGAAGGGAGCGCCGGTCATCAGGGAAGCTGTTGGTTTGAGACCACACCGTGATCCGGTTCGGGTGGAACCGGAACTGTTGGAGCTGGCGAGGGGACGAGTGAAAGTGGTGCACAATTACGGACATGGAGGATACGGTGTGACGACTTCGCCGGGAACGGCCATTTATGCCACTGGGTTGGTAACAGACATGCTCAAGAGCAATAGCAAATTGTGAGTGAGATATGGTACATTGGTATATAGGGTCTTGTACCATTTGGGCAGGTGTACCTATTTTGAGCACTTGCCACTATAACTATGTCAATTTCAAGCCAATTGATTTGAATTTTTGTACAGAGTTAGATACTGTACGTACCTAACTCTATACAAAATTTCAAATCAATCGGTTTGAAATTGATTTAGTTATATCGATAAGTGCCCAAAATAGGTACACCTGCTCAAATGGTACAAGACCCTATGTGTTTGAAAAGGTTGTAAATAAAAAAAGTGTTCAACAAATGGTTTACTCCTTTTTCTCGTTTTTCAATGTTGTTCCATGTTCGTTGATAATTCATATTCCTCGTTAGCTATCATGCGTCTCCATTAATGTTGCTTACCGACTAATAGGAAATGTAATTGGAATATTTTGCAATACAATACATAGGTATAGGCCCAGAGTGTTCAGGGTCAAGAATAAAAAATCAATCATGGTAAAGATTTCAATTTATTTTATTGATGTCCTATTTAATTCTCAGAATGTTTAAAGATTACGGTTAGTGATTAAATTTCGTTACCCTGTAATTTTGTTTAAAAATTTCTCATTCAAAACTTTTACTTTTTATTCATGGTAAATTAATAAAAAAAATAGCAATCAATATTGTTTAACTACATCTGAGTTCTTTCAAAATGTATTTAAAGTAACATGCATCACAAGTGCATTCAGTGCTGCCTCTGTTTGCTTGCCTCGAAAAGTTCCTAAAGAAAGTATTAAGATTTTTTTGAAGAATTATTGTTGACATTGTTACCTAATCTTTTGATGCACGATCCACGTTAAGTATGCCGACCATATCAACTTCAAGTGCCACACAAAAAATCAAAAGTTTAGAAATAATTGAACAAAAAGGTCCTTAAGAACACTTAAAAAATACGCCGTTTTGAAATACGTTGAACCTTTTATTGTGTTCTGTGAAATTTATATGCAGAAAAGATGCCAAAATATGTAAGGCTAAATACAGAAAGTTACTATTGTGACAAGTATAGTGAAGTAATGGTAATGATTGAGAAATTATATGGAATGAAAAAAAAAGAAAATACAAGAACAATAATTGTTTCACCTGAAACATGATTAGATATTCAAAAGATTTGTTCGAAAAGTAGCATGAAAGGGGCTTCCCAATATTAATAAAAATTATTAGCGACCAACAACAGCAAAAAATATAGTAAATGGGTATTTTTATTGAACTGGTGATCGATCGACTGTAAGGTTTAATCTTATGATTTTCGGCAACGCAGTCTTTATTGTATTAAACAAAATTTAAGCTATAGAAACGTCGGGCAGATAGCTTAAATTTTGTTTAATACAATAAAGACTGCGTTGCCGAAAACCATAAGGGTATTTTTATTTCTCCGGTTAGCTTGACCAGCCAAATTTTAATATGTTCTGTAAAAAAAAACAAAATATCAGAATTTGATATGTTGTCAAACAAAAGTTTTATGATGATATGTGTGCAAATTATATTAACAAATAGTATGTCTAATTTTTTAGTATGAAAATATTTACATGGAATGACACAGGGAGAGACAATTAAAATAAAATTTCAAAATATTATGATATAATATTTTGAAATTCGTTATTCACAGTAGTAACACAAATCATGATCTCTCAAATATTCCCTTCCAACAGTCTATTCATATAACCAATTTCGCCTTTCCTAAAACATCGAACGATATCCCATATCGGGCAAATCACTGTCCTCGTCGCCATGTGGTGTCGTACCCTGCCCATTGCTAAAACCACAATAGCCTGTGTAGACTTTTACCAACACTACCAAGATAAAAGCACGTCGAAAACCAACCAGCAAATTTTCAGAGGGTCGTTTGTTGTCGATTTGTGCTGTGTCTATCACCCACCAGAGAGCAGGGCTGTGCAAGTACGCATGTGAAGGTTGACCATTTAGTAATGCGATGTTTCGGATGGTGCTACCAACGAATGATAAATCGACGAAACGGTTTTTACGTTCGTTTTTCAAACATTTCGTTCACACATACAGTAACTTATTCCATCCACTTTGTTTTGATGCTGTTTTCTGAAAGACATAGCAATGCAAAAACTGTTTTTGAAGTGATATTATGTTTATAAAGGTTTATTATGCAAAAATTAAAAAAAAATGGATCCCAGTGTGGAAATAACGCGCAGAGGGCTATCCTCGCACTAAAGAAAACGTACCGTAATCCGGGGTAACATTGTTCAAAATTGTCGATCCTTCTGAATTGATTTCCTTGTTTCAGTAAACCTATTCTAATTTTTTATTTTGTTGATTTGGGGTAACAATGGTCACCTAAGTGAAAAATGTTCGTTTGTGTTGAAAATACCTTTATTTAATAAATTTGGGGTCTCTGATTTTGAATATGTTGTTCTAAATCTTACATGTTTTGTATTTTTTGAATTATTTTAAGATTGAACTTCTCTAAACCGTGAATAACTCCTAAAGGTAGGCAATGGCTTAAGGAATTGAAAGTCTACTTTTAATAAATCATATATTTCATTGAAAAGGAGCACTTTCATGAAAGTTTTGTTTATGAAATCAAACGTTAGGATGTTAAATTGAGCTTATTCAGTGATTTTGTACTTTATTATGTATCTAGTATAATGCCAAGCATGAATGTTTGGGAATGTTTCTCATTTCGTTACGAAGCACAATTAAGGAAAAATCGATTTATTCATATATATATATATGGAACTTAATTTCTATGAACTTCATGTCATTTAGTAGTTAAATAGTAACAGATTACAAAAAAAAACTATTCCTTAGCAGAAACTGATGCAATGAAATTTGTTTGTTTGGACATTTCATGAGGTGGGTCAAGCCGATCAATGTTATCCCACTGATCAATGATACTCCGTTTGACGGTACACAGTATGCCTTAATTTACATATTTTGGAAAATTGACTGTTTCTATTGGATCTAAAAGCAGAACAAGTGACTATTCGTAAGTGTCGCACGCTGTGTCCAAAGGGAAGTATTATGAAAAGTGAATGTACCCCAAATGTTATTCCCTAGGATCGTAGGTTTGGACCTCTAGTTTCAGAATCTGCGGCCTAAAATAATTCTTCTAGGGTATTGGTTCCCTTATTAAGCATGTGGCTCCCATTTTCATCTTACGAAAAACAAAGGATTGATGCGCTGTTTGTTTTGTTTCTTATTTTTGTATTTTTTGTTAGAAGTGAGCACCCATGAAAACAAAAAGAACGGAATCAATCGGTGCCGTAATCGCTCGTTTTCGAATAGGATGAATATGGGAGCGTGAGATTACTGATAGAACACATACCCTAGGGTTTTTTTTTTATATTTTTGATTTTTTTTTCTCTTTTTTCCATACAAATGTCGAAAAAGTCATTTTAAGGTCAATTTCCTCCCATATGCATGAAAAAAAAATACCAAGATGGAATATTTTTAACCGCACATATTCTGAATCACGAGGTCCGAAAATTTGGTTCTAGTGAAAAAAACTTTGAGGTACATTCACTTTTCATAACACTTCCCTTTGGACATAGCGTGTGTGGACTTTTCTAGGGCATAATTAGAAATCGCTGAAAATTCCCTGGTCACCCGTGCGGTTGAACTCCCTCAAGTTAAATATTCAGTTCCCACATTTGTGTGGACAGTTCCAGAACAAGACACTGTCGGATAACGTGTTGCATCACGAGCTTCATCTATTTCTTTACTTCCTATTATCAACCCAAAACTCGTCGTATCATGGCATCAATGAAAATTTGGAAAAGCAGACGAACAACCCAAAACCCAAACATTATTTAAAAATTTAAAAAAATATGTTTGTCTGATTGCGACTGCACTTTCTTCTCTCAAGGAGTCCCTGATGGAAGGAAGAAATTGGAGAAATTCCTAGATAAATCACTGAAGAGGATCTCGGTAGAATGATAAAGACTTAAAATCTTCCCAACGAACATTTTTGCTGTATGAGTGGAACAAACCACTTTTAAGCCAGCTTTAGCTTAACAACCTGTTGTTCATCTACCACTGCTTCTTGAGTTGATGACAAAGCATTCGGAGTACATAGCTCGCATTTTCTAGAGCATCGTTCTAAAAAAAAACTGTTTCATCATAATTTTTATCCCTCATCTGTTGAGCCTTTTAACCGCTGGGTCCATTATTAAGGAATACAGGTATTCTTCGATATAACGTACCCTCAATGTAGCGTACCCTCGATATAGCGAATTCGATATAAGTACAACATTGAAATTTTTATTTTTTCCCAGGAATAACCCTCAGATGAACTACAAAATCGCTCATATCAATGCTGTGTAGCAGCATTAGCCTTGAAAATAATAGGATAAACATCGTACACCAAGAGTTTAGAGATTTTTCAGCCTTGCGTTGCGATTTTCGAACGGTAACTTCGAGTAGGTAAACACTGCAACTCTGCTGAAGATCTATCATCAAACAGTTTCGACTTTGGGTTTGTAATAATTATTCACGAGTTGAAAAGTACGCAACAAATTCAGCTTCCGTTTTGTCTGCAACAAAAATTTTCAAGATCATGTCAATATCTGTTACCAGTAGGGATAAAGAGTAATCGTCGCACCTTCTTCGTTGCTTGTTTTGTGCTTCTTTTGTCTGACAATTCTCTTCACTGATAACGTACAAAGAGAAAACTTTTTTGTACGTTATATCGAAAAGTACCCGTATTGTGGTATGACCCATATTTAATGTATATTGTAAATTAGCCATAATAGAATATTCGGCACTTAGGCGAACAGCGATTTAAGTATAAGCTTAACAAACGTCAGCATTTTTTGTTTGTTCGATTTGTCTGTATATGCTTTAATGTTAACTGAATAAGAACTGTTTTCTACATGTTAATCAACTTATATTCCACAGTCTCCAAGAGCTGATTATTGCTGTTTATATAAGTCGAACAAATGCTTTTCATATATATTACTTCAGCTATTATGGCTATGTTCATTAATGGTTTAATCACAAACTTATTTACAGACGGGACACTGGCGATTTTTCCATGGCTCACTTCTTAACGACTATTCACAGTGTACTGAGTGAGCCTTTCGAGGGGTGATACGGATAATTTGCGGTATCAGATCAACAGAGTATGGTACTAGATTTACTGTCAGACGTCAAACGAAAATGACATGTTATTGGGTTTCTTGTTGATGTTTAGACTACTGTGATAATTTGAGAATCCACTGAATCATCATTTCCCAGCGACATTTCACACTAATCAAACTGATTTTGTTTACCTGTTGTGCATCCGACGCCCCTGTGATGAACTCAACGGAACTTGTGTATGCCAGCCGCTGCGAAGTCGTGTGCGAAATTCGACTGTGATGATAATGAATTTCCGCCAAGTCTAAATGGGTGCACAGCTACGCGAGCACAGTTCGTTTTGTTTTGACAGATTTTGGATTATGATGATGTTGGAAGTGCACCGTGTAGAAAACACATCTTTATTTGAAATAAAATTTCAAGCCCCAGGATTTATTGGAATTGAAGACGATTATTCAAAAATAAATCATCTACTTCAACATAAATACACTAAACATCATGAAATTTGTTTGAAGTCACGTAAATATTTACCGATTTAAGGCAATTAAGGTCAATATTAACATTTTGGCTGATGAATTAACTGAAAGCGTACACGTGATTTATACCAGTGTTTCACATGTTGACGTTTTACTTTCGCGTGTGAAAAAAAAGAGACGGAGATAATATTTACATTACGAGGGGTATGCCGTGTTGAATACGCTGAAAAAATAGTGATCAAAATTAAAGAAAATGTGCTAGTACTTCATAAAAATGAGACGTAAATTCTATTACAGAGAACCATCAATTTTAACCAGATTTCTTTGCAGTAGGGTAAAAGCTCCCTTAGTGGAGGTAGTACCAATAGTGGTGGTAGTGGCATTTTAGCACTATTTCGACCAAAAAGTTTGCAAATGACATTTTTAATAGATGCATCATACCTAATTCACACCATTAATTCAGTTTTATATTTAGGATTTGCCGAAAAACCTATTTTAAACAATTATTTTTCTTAATATTTTAGCTCCTTTGCACCTATAGTGGTGGTAGTGTTCCTATAGTGGTGGGTCCCATAAGAATTCAATGGGATGCGCCACTATAGGAACCAATGTTAAATTTTACCTCCATAATAGGAACCGTGTACCTATAGTTGGTGCAAGTGATTTATTAGCAAAAACTGAAATAAACAATGGTTTTTACATTTTTCCTAGCAAATTTAAGTGAAAAACTATCGATTAACGTTTTTAGACTTTTTAGTTTGTGGTATTATCAATTTTATTCAATTATTTTACTACAAGAAGCTACTAATAGCACCACTATTGGTACATTTACCCTAAGTGGTCTGTAAATGAGTTTGTGGTTTAATAGGAAGCTACATAAACGAATTTCTGATTTATTTGTTCGATTATTACCCTTACCCTTAATTGAACAACAAGCTCAAATGCTGGTAATAAATCAGTTTTTCAGTATTAAACTTAGGTTAACATTTGTTGCACACTGATGCAAAAAAAATGCTTATTTTCGTAGCAATTTCAAAATTTGTAGTGAAAGCTTTTAGCGCATTTAGGGCCACCTGACTGTCCGAAAAAAAAAATACAGATCTTGGCAAACCTATAATTTCTTTTCAGACAAATGTTGGCACACTCTAGAATGGCTTGAACTTCCGCTTGAAATACAGTGGAACTGCATCCCATTGGTATAGCCTTACTGATACCAGGGCCAAAAACACCAGCTCCAGTATTTTCTTCCACCTTGGACCCATCAGTATAAAAAAAAAACAATAGAACCTGAACGTAAACTTGGCCCACCAGCATCCCAAACATAGCGACATGGTTTCACCACTTTGAAGAGAACATCATACTTGGTCTTCGTTATCATCCAATCTGCTACTGTTTTTATGTCCATGTTTAATATGAAGTCTTTGATGATCCTCAAATGTCCAACAAGATCCCCGTCTAGGACTTTATTGTAACGTATAAACTGCAGGGCACTTTTTGCCCCTTAGAGTTCAACAAATAGATGCAATGGCAGTATATTGAGAAGGGCATCCAAAGCAACTGATGGAGTGCTTTTCATTGCTCCTGTCATAGATATACACACGGCACAAATATCACAATGCAGGCTAGTAACCTATGTAAACATCTATTTTGGATGTAAACATGTGACGTCGTTCTAATCGTTTCATCAATCAATCAATCGTTTGATCAAATTGGTGTGGAGTACTAGATCACATATGAAAGATTTGAATTACGTCATCAAAAAGCTGTCAGATTTCGAGAATATATTATCACCTTATGTACACCGTGATATACAAGCAAGTTTTGGTAGCTTACTTAGCTTCTTTTGAGAGGTTACCTCATTTGGGCCACCAAACAAGTGAAGCGTAAGTAATCTTAGGCCGGACTATTGCAGCATAGATCCCGTGAATCATGTTAGGTCTAAGACCCCAGGTTTTTCCTAAGGCTTTGCTGCAGACCCAAAGGGCATTGGTACCCTTGGTTAAAACATTGTTTAAATGAGAATTCCAATTCAGTCTTTTGTCCAGAGTTTCATCAAGATGGTTGTTCAGTCATTGTCAACATCGGGATGCACTTTCAGCCAAATCCGTTTAACGGAACTTTAAAACGGTGCTGTAGAAAATGTAAGCCGTGCACACCAAATTCTTTGTCCTCAACCTTCCTAATGCATCATGTTGAGAACAGTTCGCTGACGTATGGTACGGTTTGGCTCCATAATAACCCTAATGCACAAGATGGCTTAATATTGTGTAATTCTCGAGATATTAGGCACTGTCCTAGACATAGAAAGCTGTGCGTTCTGTAACCAACATGCATCCGGGTCCTGTGCACCTGTATCCGGGTTTGGAGGTTAAATTAGGATTATGTTAATAAATGATACGCGTGTAAGAATAAACCCATGGAGACGCATGGTTGCTTATGCTTGTTCTATGCTTTGAATTATGAAACGGTTCGTTTTGCAGGCCATGCAGTTTTGGTCGTTTGTACAAATGTTAATAAAATGACGGGCATGCTGTATTCATGACATCCATCTATGGGATTATGTGCTCAGAGGACCAACTTAGATATGGACTTTTGCACGAATTTATGCTGACCTGCTTATTCTCACCGAAAGTTTTGACGTTTGAGTGGTGCCGCTCCGCTCATATGTCAAATTTTCTGTGAGAGTAAGCTAGGACGGGTAAGCAGACCAGCATTTGATTTTTTGTGCTGATTTCATTCAGCAATACGAATTTACTGAGTATCAGTAATTATTTTTCAACTTCCTGAACCATCCTGCCATTTTGACAGTTGATCAGTTTTGCTTCTTCAAACCTAAGCGTCTGTTTTGCATGTTGGGGGCGGCTGATCTATGTCCGAGTGCCATGGAAGGACTCTAAGCTCAACTGTGCACTATGGTCCTCCGGAAAGTAGGGGGTTGGTGTCAGGCCCTACGAGCCAGCCGTAAAAAAACCATTGTAGCGGAAAATCAGCAACAGAATAATACGAACCGAGACCAACGGCAACGACCCCAGCGAACAAAAAGGACTTGCGATTGGAAACTCCGTACGTGGAACTGCCGATCTCTCAACTTCATTGGGAGCACCCGCATACTCGCCGATCTACTGAAAGACCGCGGGTTCGGCATCATAGCGCTGCAGGAGGTGTGTTGGATAGGATCCATGGTGCGAACGTTTAGAGGTAATCATACAATCTATCAGAGCTGCGGCAACACACGCGAGCTGGGAACAGTTTTCATCGTGATGGGTGATATGCAGAGGCGCGTGATCGGTTGGTGACCGATCGACGAAAGAATGTGCAGGTTGAGGATCAAGGGCCGATTCTTCAACTTCAGCATAATAAACGTACACAGCCCACACTCCGGAAGCACTGATGATGACAAGGACGCATTTTACGCGCAGCTCGAACGCGAGTACGATCGCTGCCCAAGCTACGACGTCAAGATCATCATAGGAGATTTAAACGCTCAGGTAGGTCAGGAGGAGGAATTCCGACCGACGATTGGTAAGTTCAGCGCCCACCCGCAAACGAACGAAAACGGCCTACGACTCATTGATTTCGCCGCCTCTAAAAATATGGCCATACGTAGCACCTTTTTCCAACACAGCCACCCTTATCGTAACACCTGGAGATTACCACAGCAGACGGAATCTCAAATCGACCACGTTCTGATTGATGGACGGCACTTCTCAGACATTATCGACGTCAGGACCTATCGTGGCGCCAACAATGACTCCCACCACTATCCTGGTGATGGTCAAACTGCGCCCAAAATTCTCCGTCATCAACAATATACGGTACCGGTGACCGCCACGGTACAACCTAGAGCGACTGAAACAACCGGATGTCGCCTTAGCATACGCGCAGAATCTCGAGGCCGCGTTGTCAGACGAGGGCGAGCTCGATGAGGCCCCTCTAGAGGACTGCTGGAGTATAGTGAAAGCAGTCATCAACGACGCAGTCGAGAGCACCATCGGGTACGTAGAACGGAATCGACGGAACGAATGGTTCGACGAAGAGTGCAGAACCGTTTTGGAGGAGAAGAACGCAGTGAGGGCGGTAATACTGCAGCAAGGGACCCGACAGAACGTGGAACGTTACAAACAGAAGCGAAACACCAAACCCGCTTCTTTCGGGAGAAAAAGCGCCACCTGGAAGAAGCGGAGTGTGAAGAAATGGAACTGCTGTGCCGTTCCCAAGTAACACGGAAGTTCTATCAGAACCCGGGCAGAGTTCAAGTACTGACGATCAAAATGTGATTTTGGTTTGTTTGAGATAAGAGGTAAAAGTACTGAAAATAATAGCAAAAAATTGTTCTTGAACCATCTAACAAAACAGCTGGTAAGGATGGTATCGCAGGTGAACTCATCAAGATGGGCCCAGAAAAGTTGGCCACTTGTCTGCATCGGCTGGTAGTCAGGATCTGGGAAACCGAACAGCTACCGGAGGAGTGGAAGGAAGGGGTAATCTGCCCCATTCACAAGAAAGGCGACCATTTGGAATGTGAGAACTTCAGAGCTATCACTATTTTGAATGCTGCCTACAAAGTGCTATCCCAGATCATCTTCCGTCGTCTGTCACCTAAAACGAATGAGTTCGTGGGAAGTTATCAAGCCGGCTTCATCGCGGCCGGTCGACAACGGACCAGATCTTTACCGTACGGCAAATCCAACAGAAATGCCGTGCGTACCAGGTCCCAACGCATCACCTGTTCATCGACTTCAAGGCGGCATACGACAGTATCGACCGCACAGAGCTATGGAAAATTATGGACGAGAACAGCTTTCCCGGGAAGCTGACTAGACTGATAAGAGCAACGATGGACGGTGTGCAGAACAGCGTAAGGATTTCGGGTGAGCTATCCAGTTCATTTGAATCTCGACGGGGACTACGACAAGGTGATGGACTTTCCTGCCTACTATTCAACATCGCCCTGGAAGGTGTTATGCGACGAGCCGGGCTCAACAGCCGGGGTACGATCTTCACGAAATCCAGCCAATTTGTTTGTTTTGCGGATGACATGGATATTATTGCCAGAACATTTGGAACGGTGGCAGAACAGTACACCCGCCTGAAACGTGAAGCAGCAAAGGTCGGACTGGTGGTGAATGCGGCTAAGACAAAGTACATGCTGGTAGGTGGGACTGAGCGAGACAGGACAAGCCTTGGCAGCATTGTTACGATAGACGGGGATACTTTCGAGGTAGTAGAAGAATTCGTCTACCTAGGTTCCTTGTTAACGGCTGACAATAATGTGAGCCGTGAAATACGAAGGCGCATCATCAGTGGAAGTCGTGCCTACTATGGGCTCCAGAAGAAACTGCGGTCAAAAAAGATTCACCCCCGCACCAAATGTACCATGTACAAGACGTTAATAAGACCGGTGGTTCTCTACGGACACGAGACATGGACGATGCTCGAGGAGGACCTGCAAGCACTCGGAGTTTTCGAGCGACGGGTGCTAAGGACGATCTTCGGCGGTGTGCAGGAGAACGGTGTGTGGCGGAGAAGGATGAACCACGAGCTCGCTGCACTTTACGGCGAACCCAGCATCCAGAAAGTGGCCAAAGCTGGAAGGATACGGTGGGCAGGGCATGTTGCAAGAATGCCGGACAACAACCCTGCAAAGTTGGTGTTTGCTAACCATCCGGTTGGCACAAGAAGGCGTGGAGCGCAGAGAGCACGATGGGCGGACCAGGTGGAGCGTGATCTGGCGAGTGTTGGGCGTGACCGAGGATGGAGAGCTGCAGCTGCAAATCGAGTATTATGGCGGCAAATTGTTGATTCAGTACTATCATGAATTTTATGTGAACTAAATAAATGAATGAAACCACGTAATGAACCCCAGACGCCTGCAGTGAATCCAGATCAAGTCATCATACCAAACGTTAACCCGGTTGCCACGGAGCAGTTGGCCTTGCCGGTTTCTGAGAGTTCAGTGTCTCAACAGGAAGCGACAATCAGTGTACCGGATACAGTTTGTCCGGAAGTAACATCAATTGCGAAGCCACCGAAGACCCCGAAAGTTACCAGACCGTCCAAGGATCTGGTCGGTGATGATCAAAGTGTTAGACCTAAGAGAAATGTTAAGCTACCAATGCGTTTCAAAGATTACTGTCTCGAATAGTTTTATTTTTGTTATAAAACAGGGAGGATGTTATGTTACGTAGTATTTGATTGCCACACGAATATGTAGTTTATGAACGATCCTTTTACGCGCACCTTCATTCACCATCTCCCTTTTCATTCATTAGCTATCCGAGCGCGTACCAGTACGGAAGTGAAATAAAGGCTACTTTGTAAACTGTTAACCGAAATATTTTATTTGATGACCGAATAAAACAGAGTTATAGGATTGGGTTTACTTAAGAAAACAGTGCTGAATACCAAAATTACAAGAACAAAGCCTACTTCTCAGTTTAGTATTCTATTAGCACTTTTCCAATTATTAACCAAGAATCACATTTGCCAATTTCGTGCGCTCACCTCTTTGGCTGTATGGGCCACACAGTTAAACAAATATGTGACTGGTATAATTTCAATCGGCAATTTCTCCTTTTTACGCAAGGGCTTTTCTTTCAAGTTATGTTGTTCCAGTGATTGTTAGCATTATAGTTGCTTACAAAATCATCAGAGATTTTCTTGCCTTTTAAACACAGACTATTCTGTTGAGATATGCATATTGTCTTAAAGCTATGTTCATTTAGAATTCGGAATGACAAAATCACGTATATCTTAGGGATGGAATAACAAACATAAAATGTGAAGCCCTCAAAACATAGGTTATTTATTGTACTTTCATGGAAAAATATCATTGAAATTATTTATTTTTATTTTTCACACATTTTCTCACTTTTTCAGTGTTGACCTCTCTAAAAATCTGCACAATGGTGGTACATTTTAGCAACAACCCCTTCCACACGTTTGTTCAACAATCAGGTCACCTATGCAGGTCCTGAGTGCCTTGACTAGTCTGACTAGGATTCCGAAGAAAAATTGCCAAACTTTTTTTTATTGCAAAATGAGGGGCAATTCAGTGAATTGAGAAAACGCGAAATTTGAGTGTTTTTTTCGTTGATAAACACTACCCATCTGTGACGATACCACTGAACGTCTCCGGCTGTCATGGCAGCTCATCAAAATAGGTAAAACCTCTACAAATCCCTTGTGTGCGTTTTTGAAAAGCAGCACGCGATTCTTGAGGCTGTCATCCTTGTATGAATTGGTTCTCATCATCTTGTTGCGAAAAAACGATGCCCAGAGTTCGAACTTCTTGCCAAATCTTCAAATTCAAAGCAGATTTATCAATGAACCCAAGCTTTTTTCTTCCGAGGACACTTTCTTATGCCATGGTTAACAACATCTGTGCACATAACACATAATGGTTTTGACGATATTAACATTTTTCGCGACTGTCGTACCTGGCCACGCTAAATTTTCAACGTGTTTGTGCAAAATTTTTTTCCTCCTCTTGTCTTCAATCTGAAATAACTTTTCACTCGTTGCAAGAAAATCGATGAAATTTTCACCATTTAAAGAGGATTAGTGTATGATCAGAGTGCTGCAAAAGAATGATGATTATGTTCATTGAGAGCGCCACTAGAAAATGTGACATGATTCCGGATTCTAAGTGAACATAGCTTTAAATATGTAGCTGATCAATAAAACATAGCATGGACTTGGTAAGGTTGGGCTAATCTTAAGAACTACTGCTTCTGGATTGACGGCATAAAAATATTATTTCAGTCTTTCAAGTTTCAGCCTTTTGTTATTCAGACTTTTGTTATTTCTGCCTTCTGTGCGTAACCCTTATCTTCTGTGTGCGATTTTTTACGAATGCAGTCTTTACGGATAATTTTCTGTGGGAAACTAGAAAATGGTGTGTGACGCAGACGCATGAATCACGAGTTGTACCAAGTGTACAGTACAAAGAAGCGAATATTGTGAAACATCTGCGAATACTCGACATATTACAGTGGGCTGGACAGGTAGAGCCAAAAGAAAGAATAACGAGAAGAATATTCAGCAGGAGAGGTAGAGTTTGGCGAATTCGTGTGCGGCTGCGATCGTACTTGGCTGCACGCGGTTGAAGAAAATCTGCAAACTCTAAATGTATAAAAAAAATCAAAATGAATGTATTTAAAAATAATTTAGTCGATTTTAAAGTTTGGTTCCTATGACGGAAAAGTAGCAAAACGCCATTTGTCAGGGAGTAACATGTTTCAGGAGCAACATGGACAGTATACGTACCATGCACCTCCATCCATATGTTTCACTATCTCCTCAAAAAACATGTTTGATAACAAAACTACCGTTGGAGCGTTGGTGGGGTAACAATGCATTATGTATAGGATATTTCACCATTTGGGCAGGTGTACCTATAACTAACTCAATTTCTTACCAATTGATTTGTGTAGGGCGAGATACTGCATGTATCTCACCATGTGCCAACAATAAGGTTATTTAGGAATACAATTAGCTTAGATTACAGCGGCAAGTGCCCAAAATAGGCGCACCTACCCAAATGGCATAAGACCCTATGCAATTTTACCGGGGATCAATTCTAATAGCAGCAATAATTACATTTTAAATATGGAAACGCATGGTTACTCGTATCATACTTTCCACGCAATAACCACCCTAGTAAGTTGTTGAGGGCAACATGACCCATACTGTACGCTGAACGTGCATTACGCCATCGTGGTGCGAAAACCCTAACATCCTAGGGGCGTTAACGAACAAAAACTTCAATTCATGGAGATTTGACGAGAAGGCTATAATATCGCTACACACCAGTAGAATCTTCATTGAGGCGCTATGCATAGGGCGCTATTTTTCGCTTCAACTGGCAACACAGCCTGTTGTCTGACGGGTTGTCATTTTTGTGCTTATTTTGTTAACTCCACACAAAGCACCACAACAAACACTTTCCTCGGTGTTGTGCACGCTGTCCGTATGTTTGACGCATGGTCCGTCATCGTCGTCGTCGTCCCATACTCATACGCATACAGAACAGTGCAAAACAGCAGCAGCAGCATAGGGAAGAAAATCATCTCTCGTTTACAATCGCGATCTGTCACGGACAAGAAACGGAGAGAATCGAAAAATCGAACGCAAAATAAACGGGGCGCTGCGCTGGTGCCGATTGCGAGGAGCATAAATTTTAAATCCCCAGGGTTAAATGGTCCTGCGGGTAGATTGACCCCGAGAAAACCAAGTGTCGCGAGTGATCAGGTGAGCTTGCAATCGCCGTGGTTTTGTGGGTGGTGCAGTGTTTTCGCCCATTCGCGGGACGATCGGAAGAAAACAGTGCGGGGTGATTCCACACCGTAATCAAAGTGCAAGTGCTGTGCGATATACATAGCGAGGAGAGCAAATCTGTGTTCTGTGTCGTCGTTGCTGCGGGGTTGTGCAGTGCATGAGCAAGGGCGACAGTACGCGAAAAATGGCAATGAGTCCCTCCGAGGTAAGTGCGATTTTGGTATTCCTTCCACAAGCCGCGCGGCCGTGGATGCTTATTCGATTAGTGTTGTCACACGAGTCAGTACAGAGAGTATGAGGGTGGCCTCCGGGGGGAGATTAAGCCAGGTAAGTGCAGCGTAATATGCGATAGAGATTGGGCTAGCAGCAGCAGCATGCCTGTCCTGAGCTGTCAACACAGAAAAATCGATTACGAATGGTGTAATTGGGGATGGGAGAGAAGATGGGGTGGGTGGGAGTGAGCGAGCATCGATTCAGATGATATCACAACACACGCATCGACGTTAAAATCAATAAATCGGCAGCGGTCATAGGCGAGTTAGGCAGCAGTGAATGGTTGAAGAATTTTAATTGCAATTATGTATTTGATTCATAAAAGTATAAAATGTTTTTTAAGGACTGCGCCAGTGTTGAAAAGCATCCTGTGGATACCCGATTTTTTTCTGGTATTTTTTTGTTATCATCAATATGCATTTGCAGCATGTCGGTGATATTGCACAAATATTAAAATGATCAGATCCATTGTGCAGACTTGGGGGTTTGAAGACAATTTGAAAAGCAATGGTAGTCAGATTATGCAGGTTAATTTTTTTTTTAAATTTTTATATTTATATACAAACTTAATTTGGAATGCCGGGATCCCAGCATTTTTTCAAACCTTCACCGAGATCCGCACAGCCGAGCGCTCGGCAATTAACAACATTGCCGAGATCTCAGCTACTTCGACAGTTTATTACTGAGACTCGGTAACTGTTTAGCTGAGAATCAGCTAACAAACGTAATTTTAACTGAGATATCGGTTTTTGAGTTTGCTGAGCAGTCGACTGTGCGCGGAAAGCCGAGCCCACGAATATTTTTCTTAAGTGTGTAGTTCCTTCTGAATTCCTCCGTAATTCCTTCTGATTTTCCTACGGAATTTTTTGATTCTTCCTAGAGTTCTATCTCAGATTCGTTCAGGAGCTCCTTCTGGAAATCCTCTAGGAGTGCCTTCAGAGATTGATCTAAGAGTTCTTTCCAAGATTTATCCAGAGGTTCCTTAGAGGGACCCCAGGTGTTCCTGCTGAAATTACTACAGAAGTTTCTTCTGGTGTTTCTCCAGAAATTAGATCTGGGAATCCACAAGAAGTTTCTTCTTAGATTCGGGAAGATTTTTTTTGGGATTTACTTTTTTAGGAACTCCTCCAGCAGTACCTTCTGGAAATGCTTCAAACATTTCTTCTGTGATTTTTCAAGGAGCACTTTCTGAGATTCATGAAGAAATTTCTTAGAGTCTGTTTTGGATACCTCCAGAAGCTCCTTCGAGAATTCCCACAGAGTTCCTTTATGAATACCTCCTGAAGTTCCTTCTGGGATTCCAAAATGTTCCAAGATTGACCAGAAGTTGCTTCTGGGATTCATCCAAGAGTTCCTCTAAAGATTAAACCTTTTAGGAATTTCAATCGTGATTTCTTCCGGAATTCACTCCTTCCTTTTTGGATTTCTTCAAAAGTCTTTTGGGATTTTTCAAGGAGTTTCTTCTGAGATGTCTCGAAGAATTTCTGGGATTGATTCAGGATATCTTACCTGGATTTTATTAAGGATTTTTTGCAAGGTTTTTCACTTGGTTTTTCATTAGCTCTTATCGGGATTACTCCAAGAACTCCTTCTAGAATTCTTTCATGATTTTCTCACATACTTCCATGATTCCTTCAGAATTTTCTCCGGACACTATACCAAAAGTTCCTTGTAGAACTTTCAATTTGTGTACTTAGTGCTAACGTAAGAACAAACACGACAATCACGAAACGCGACTCGAGATAAGACACGACACTTATGGTTCTTACAATCGTCAAAATAATTAAAAATTACCTTAATGCCGACCTGTTTCGGGCTCGATGCAGCCCATCTACGGGACAATGTCCGACTGATTGCGTTGTTCCAAGTTTGGAGAGAGAGAATGCTACTACTGCTGCTGCTGGTGGTTCGTGTCGACGAGATCGAATAAACTCGACATGATGGGAGGATCGTCTTCATTCATCAGCGGTTTTTGGGCAAGGCTGATAAACAATGACTCCCATGCGTTGAGGTGGGAAGCTTTCCTCACAGTTTTTACGAGCTTCGCACTTCCCCAATCTATTTCGTGGTCGGTTTCCACCGTATGAGTCGCCACGCTCGATTCGTTGCTTTTCTTAGATACCACGGCGTTCTTATGTTCCCTTATGCGGACTTTGACTTTCCGGCGGGTTTGTCCAATGTAAACCGCCGGACAGTCTTTGTAGGGAATCTGGTATATGCCAGACTGCTCGTCAGGTGGAACCTTGTCTTTGAGGTTGCAAAGCAGGTCACGCAAAGTGTTCTCAACTTTGTGGACAACGTGTAACCCTTGTCGGTGAAGTGTGGTTTTTATGGGGTTCGTTATTTTCGGGTAGAATGGCAGGTTGACTCTTTTGACTTCTTTGGTGTCCGGCTGGAGGGTAGTTATACTGTCGCGCTGTGTTGTTCGCTTATGTTTCCGGATGATTTTATCCACAAAAGACCTGTCGTACCCATTCACTTCGGCTGCTGAATAAATACGGTCTTTCTCTTCTTCAAACTCTTCTTTCGCCATGGGTACGTTGAACAACCGGTGTTCCATAGAGTGGAAAGCGGCTTGCTTCTGGGCACCGAAGTGATTAGAGTCCGAAGTAATGTATCTATCAGTGGAGGTAGGCTTCCGGTAGATCCCGACTTTCAACGTGCTGTCTTCTTTTCTACTGATCAACAGATCGAGAAAGGGGAGTCTCCCTTCCACTTCCTTTTCTACAGTAAATTTGATCGTATTGTGTTGGGAGTTTAACATGCTCAACGTTTGATCCAGGTATCGTTCCTTAACCGGAGCAAAAATAACATCAACATAGCGCCACCAGATCCTGGGAAACAACTTTTTCTTTTGAGCTTCGTTCTCAAAATCGTTCATGAAGAGGTCCGCTAGCAATGGGGACAGCTTGCTTCCCATGCTGAGCGTGAAAAAGTTCTGGTTCATACACACCTGGGCTACGGAGAGATACGCTTCGATATGATTCTAATTTCTTCACCAAATCCACTGAATTTTCCACGATTTTCCCATGTTTTACGGGATATTTTTTCATTTCACTAACCAGCCAGACTGCCATTTTTTGTGTGGGCGTACGTATGTTGGGAGAAACTGGCCTCATTCCGATAGGATTTTTATGGATCTTCGGTAAGCAATACAGTACAGTACAGCAGTACCTTTCAGGATTTCCTCCTGGATTTATTTCAGGTTTCCTCCAGAAGTTCTCTCCGGGATTGCTTAAGAAGTTTCTCCAGGCATTCTTTCAGAAATTGCAAGAATTTCGTCCAGGAAGAATCTTCTTGGGGTGTTGGCAATTACCAACAGATGTTCTTTTTGGATGTTCTTTCTGCTCCTTCTGAGATTACATTTCTCCAGTAATTCCTCCTGGGAATCTCGGAAAACGTACTTCTGAAGACACCCCATTCCCTTGAGGAGCTTTTATAGAAACCTCAGAAGGAATTCCTGGAGCAATCACACAAATAATTCCTGGAGGATAACTGGTGCTTCTGAATGCACGCGAGATGGAAACTCTTTAGGAAACTTACACTCTTAAAAAATTAGGAATTTACACGTGACGTAAACCATCAACGTACGTAAACATTTCATGACTGAATGGCAAATTTGACTCAATTTTACATTCACCATGTAAGTTCGAGTTGGTTGCACAAGATGTCAACAAACCCATCTGACCAGATAGGTAGAAACAGTTTTACATTTATCGTTTGTCTCACAACTTGGTGATACAGCCGAGGGGTATAGTACGTGCCTCTCAATCAGCGGACCAGAGTTCGAATCCAGTTCATTATTCTACTTACATATGTTTTATCTCTCGCTTCGGCTCTAGCGATTGCTAGCTCGACTTTATTTGTGATAGAAGACGTAAATTTGTGTCAAACGGGCCGCTCCTTTTATGTGCATCCAAGTGAACTTAAATTTACATGATTTTTTCTAAGAGTGTAGATAAAAAAAAACTCCTGTAAGAATCACAGAGGGAACTTCCGAAGAAATCCTGGATATACCCCTGGATAGACAACTGAATCGCCCATATAAAATCGCGTTGTAGTTTTCCAGAGTCACCTAGGAATTTCTCCAGTTTTTTAGAAGAAACTCATTGAAAAATCCCAGAAGATTGTTGCAGAAATTTTAAATGGGTGAATTCCGGAAAGAATTTCCGGAGGAATACCGGAAGAAACCACGGTTGAAATTCCCAGAAGAAGGAACTTTTGGATAAATCCCAGAAGAAACTCCTGGCCAATCTTGGAAAATCTTGAAGACATCCCTGAAGGAACGCCAGGAGGTATCCGTAAAGGAACTCCTGAGGGAATCCTCGAAGGAGCTTTCTAAGAGAAACTTTTGAAAAATTCCCAAAAGGAACTGCTTGAGGAATTCTCAAACAGGGAATTCTGAAAGGAACTTCTTGACAAATCCAAAAAGACACTTCTTAAGGATTTCCAGAATTGATGCCTGGGGAAACACCAAAAGAAACTGCTGGAGAAATTTCAGTAGGAACTCCTGCCCAAGTAACAATTCCAATATCAAATTTTCGTAATTTGTGCCAACGTAAGAACAGTGTTATGTCTCGTCTCTCTTTTATGGCTACTTTTATGAAAACCATTGATGAAATGTTTAATAGTATACTTGAAGATATCCATAAAGCCAGATTTCAAGAGTAAACAAAACTTTCCAATATGTAAACATTTATGTGGGTATGTTATATAATACTTGCTCTCACTGTTGTTCGTAGGCACGCTCAGAGAGTGTTGGAAGTGGACGTCTAAGAACCGAAGGAGATGGTGAATTGCGAGGAAAGAACGTGGGGTGAGGTGGGCTTTGGGTTCAGGTTGGCTTTCTACTTCACAGAATTGTTACCTTGTTCTGTGGCGGAGTTGGTTAACGCGTCCTGTCTAGCGAACTTGGGGAGACGTGGGTTCAAATCCCACCAGAACTACGTGGATTTTTTCGCAATTTTTCCACTCAATTTGTCCATTTTTCAATACATATTGTGCCTATGAACTTCAGGCATTACGTATGTCTAATAAATTGATAGTTTGCCGCTATTTATATAACATACCCACATAAATAAACTCTCAGCTAAGTTTTCTTGTGATTTGAGATAGTTTTACTAAATTAACAAATTGATGTACTTCATTCCAAGATGATAATATTCATTATTTTCGGAGCGCATGAATTTTATGTTTCTGCAACCCCAATATTCACGGTAAAATTGAATGCGCATAACTATTAAAATATTACTTTGAAATTATCGCTTCCTACTTACGAATGATGCACCCTGCTGAATTTCACGTGCCATCGAAGAAGCTTTCTGCATCTTGAGCTGTCATAGTTTTTGTAAAAAAAAAACAACAACAATCATCATAACCTATTTGCGAGAATGGAATTTTCTTCAACTAGGTTTTAAAACAGTTTTATTGCTACTCTTAATGTGGTTTGCAAAACCTCTCCGAGAGTGGTCCACTTAGCCGCAAGATGCTCTTGAAGAGGTTATCAGGAGGTTTTGATGTATAAATCAGTGTTATTGCAAGTTGGTCATGAAGATCTCTTATAGAGCCGAACAAAACTTAAATGTTACTTGGGCTGGGTATCCCTCTGAGGAACCTTTGGAGAAATCTTAGAAAGAACTCTTAGATCAATCTCTGAAGGCACTACTAAAGGAATTCCAGAAGAAGCTCCTGAAGGAATCTCAGAATGAACTCTAGTTGAAATCTGAGAAGAAACTTCCGTAGGAAAATCTTAGGAAAGAGCTTCTGACACACTGTTAATTTGGGAATACGGAATATTTTGCATGAGTCGTTAATTTAGATGTTAATTGAGCAATTTATGCATTGATTGGTGTAAAAAAAATATTTCCATGCTTAATGACTTGCAGTCAAAAAAGCCTAAAATCGCATATTTTGCCCTAAAAATTGAGGTATAGCTCAAAGTTGTGATGTGCTGGAGACGCATGAAATTTTCTATAAAAATGCAGCTTGGAAACAGCTTGACATAACATAAGTTGTGTAAAAATAGTTAAACTTTCGTTAAAAAAAATAAAAAAATATAGTCGTTGTGGTCCAACATTATAAATGTAATTTGAGCATTTTTCTATTTTTTTTCTAAAATCTAGAACTAGTAATCTTTTCATTCGTGAATTAAGATTGCAAATGGGTTTATTGGTTTAAAAGACTTGACGGATTAAAATTTAAAACATAGAAATTTTGTTTTTGTGACCATTCTATTTTCGAAATAATTCTCATTTTTTTCATGGAATGGCTGAATATATATATTTTTGTCGAAGTAGTTAAACCCCTTTTTCCATGCAAATATCATATTTTCCAAGTTCACCTAAACACTTAAAAAAACACGTATTTATTCTCACTTATCCCTAGTAACATTTTAAGTTTTGTTCGGCTCTACAAGAGATCTTCATGACCAATTTTAAAAAACTTGCAATAAAACTGAATCATACATCAAAACCTCTTGATAACCTCTTTAAGAGTATCTTCCGGCTAAGTGGACCACTCTCGGAGAGGTTTTGCAAATCGCATTAAGAGTAGCAATAAACCCGTTTTAAAACCTAGTTGAAATATTTCCCATTCTCGATTGTTGTTGTTTTTTTTTCAACAAAAACTATGACCGCTCAAGATGCAGAGAAGCTTCGTCGATGGCACGTAAATTTCAGGAGGATACATCATTCGTAAGTAGAAAGCGATTATTTCAAAGTAGTATTTTAGTAGTTATTGTGCTGGTAGGCTTATGCGCATTTAAATTTACCGTGAATATTGGGGTTGCAGAATCATAAAATTAATACGCTTCGAAAATAGTGAATATTATCATCTTGGAATGAAATAAATCAATTTGTGAATTTAGTAAAACTATCGCGAATCACAAGAAAACTCAACAGACAGAGTTTATTTATGTGAGCATGTTATGAAAATGGTTGCAAACTACCAATTTATTGCTAATTTAAGCAAAATTAACTATTTTTCATTCACGTAAGCTAATTCTTCAATATGGCGACGACCATAATCAGCGAAAATAAAACGAAAGCAAGTTTACTTTTATGATGACCGTAATAAACCTAGCAGTGTCGTAGTTTCTGCTTTTCCACCAACAGATGTCGTTACTAATCGAACGGATCGCCATCTGTTGAGAGTTTAACAGTTTTATTGCGGTAATAATGATTGCCAGAAGGTTTACATATAGGAAAGTTTTGTTTACTCTTAAAATCTGTCTTTATGGATATCTTCAAGTATACTATAAAACATTTTATTAATGGTTTTCATAAAAGCAGTCATAAAACTGTGAGTTTTAATCATTGCTGTAATAAAACATTAATAAAAATCAAACAAAACCAATCAGCGATGGAATTGTTACTTGGGATCACTTATCGTTAGAGCTTTCATTGACCAAATATCAACTTTCTGGGCAGAGAGCGATAAGCTCATTTATCTATTTGGTGTTACAAACTTTTCTTTTGTTTTCTGTACGAAAACAATTATTCACTGTCGATTAAATCTTGTACCAACCAAGACCTTTTACAGCAGATCGAGAATTTATGGTGAAACATCAAGAAATGTCATTTCAATTTTACATACAAACTGTAGAGGCACAACTGACAAACGACGCATCCAAACAAGTCGCATTTGTTTGTCCTGGCTTTGCTCACTTGTAAAATGAAGCAGCTTTTCCAAATCGAGAGCATTTGTTCACGAATTTTCAAGATTGGTGCTCTTGAAAACGTGAGTAGGGAACCAAGTCGGCTATTGTGGCAGCCATTTTTGTATTCTCCGATATTCCTCCTTAAGGCGAAACTGGAAGCATATCCTCATTTTTTTGGTTTTTGATTTTTTATTAAATAACGAAGCAATATTTTTAAAATCGGTTTTCGTGCACATGCAGAGTATAGGTCAGGGTATCTTCTGATTTTTTTTACGCTGTAGAAGATGCTTTTCGTTTTTGCAGAAACTATTTTTTAGTAAAATTTTGTTCAAAAATGGTTTCTGCAAAAACGAAAAACATTTTCTCTCGCGTAAAAAAATCAGAAGATATCCTGATCCATACTCTACATGTGCACGAAAACCGATTTTGAAATGAAAAAATCAAAAACCAAAAAGTGAGGAAATGGATCCAGTTTCCCCTTAAAGCACATATTCAATTACAACTAGTTTAATTATATTTTTGTGTTAACGCACCTCAACGTTAGCAGGTTTAATATTGATATTCATCCTAAAGGTCGCTATGCTTGCATTCGAAATACGACCACAAAGCAATGACGTCAAAACGTTCAATCGGTAGGATTCGATTTTTAATTTAAATGCGGTGCAACGATTTCGGGCGCAATACTATATCGAATCCATGCTGGCATTTGAGGAGGTTTGGCTTTGTCACACTTCGAAACTGATAATCGCCATTAGTTTCAAGTTTATGTGGCGTTTCGGTGTGAGCTGTTTAATATTCTGTTGTGGCGTTGGCACTAGCGTGCGCAGGGTTCTTGCTTAGGGGGGGCACAATAATAATGGTGCAATATATATGTATGATTATGGTGCAAAATAGGATTATGGTGCTACACGCAATATGAATTCCCAAGTAGGGGTTTCAACATGTTGTGGTGCTAACATCGCCAAGTACTTCATATTGGGATTTTGAAGAAGGCTTCGGATGGTGATGATTTCAAGGCAATGCGAAATTTTAATATGTAGTCATTATCTCGACTCTTATAAAATTTTATAAACATATCAAATACAATGGAGAATATCGAGAAAATGATCAATTTATAGAAAAAATATTGTCGTTGTGAAAGAATTTTGATCCTGGACAATTAATGTTGCTAGAATTGGAGAATGTCAGAACTCCTAGATAGAACATTTTGATCGGAATCCTTGTTGCAATCTACAGAGATTCCTCCAGGATTTCTCCAAAAATTTGTGCATGAGTTCCTCCAGGAATTCCCCCAAAAAATCTAACAATAATTCCTTCAGAATTTCCTCCAGGAAGTATCATATATTTCTCCAGAAATTCCTCAAATAATTCCTCCAGGAATTCCTCCAGTAAATACTCCAGAAATTTCTTGTAAAAATCCTCTAGGATGTCTGCCAGAATTCCCCCAATATTTCCTCTAGGGATTCCTCTAGGAATTGCTCCACGGAATCCCCCAGAAAATCCCAAAGGAATTTCTGAAGAATATCTTCCTTGTATTCCTCGAGAAATTCCTCCAGGAGTTCCTTCAGAAAATTATCCAGGAAATTCTCAACGAATTTCTTCAGGGATTCATCCATATATTATTTAAAAAAAATCCTTCTAAAGTTCCTCAACAAATTCCTCCAGAAATTCCTTCAAAAATTTCTCGAAAAATAACGCAAGAAATTCCTACAGGAATTTCTCAAAAAAATCCTCTAAGAATTCCTAATGAAATTCCTCCAGGGATTTCTACAGAAAATCCCCTAGGAATCCCTGCCAGAATTTCTCCAGAGAATCCTAAAAGAATGTCTCCCAGAACTCTTCCAAAAATTTCGCGAGGAATCTCTACTGGAAATCCTCCACAGATTCTTCCAGTAATTTTTCCAGGATTTTTTTTTAGGATTCAATAATGAAATTCTTCGAAAATTCCTCCAGATATTCCTTTAGAAATTCCTCTAGGGGTTCCTTCAGACATTTCTTTAGAAATTCCTCCAATATACAACCAGTGATTTCGTTCAGGAATTCCTCCACGGATTCCTGCAGAAAATCCTAAAGGAATTTCTTCCAAAACTCTTCCAGGAATATCACCAGGAAATCCCCCAGGAATTTCTTTTGGATTTTTTCCAGAAATTTCTTCAGGAATTTCTCCAGGAGTTCTGAATTTCTTCTGTAATTCCTCAGAAACTTCTTGCAGAAAATCCTCCAGGAAATCCTTCAGAAATTCCTCGAGGAGCTGTTTCAGACATTTTTCCAGGAAACCTCATATATTACTCCAGAAATTCCTCAAATAAGTCCTCCAGGAATTCCTCCAGGAATTCCTCCAGTAAATACTCCTAAAATTCCTCCAGAGATCCCTCCTGACATTTTTCTAGGAAAAACCCTGAATGTCTGTCTGTCAAAATCCTCTAGGAATTTCTGCCTGAGTTCCCAAAGAATGTCTCCCGGAACCCTTCCAAGAATTCCTCGAGGAATTCCGCAAGGAATTTGTCCAGGAAATCCTCCACGGATTCATCCAGGAATTTCTTCAGGATTTTTCCAGCAATTTATCCAAGAATTCCTGCAGGAATTCATTCATAAATTTCTTCAGAAATTCCTCAAAAAATTCCTCCAGATATTCCTTCAGAATTTGCTCGAGTAGTTACTTCAGACATTCCTCCAGAAATTCCTCCGAGATACCTCCAGGGATTTCTCCCCGAAATTCATCCATGGACTCCACCAGAAAATCCTATAGTATCTTCACCCGAAACTCCTCCAGGAATTCCTCCAGGAGTTCCTCGAATAATTCCGCGAGAAATTCCACCAATATTCAATATTTCCTCCAGGGATTCTTCAAGGAATTGCTCTCAGATTCCTCCAGAAAATCCTGAAGGAATTTCTCCCGGAACTCTTCCAGGAATTCCTCCTGGAATTTCTCGAGCAATTCTTCCATGGATTCCTCCAGGAAATCCTACAGGAAATTCTCAAGGACTTCTTCAAGGTTTCATTCCTTCAACAATTTATCCATGAATTTCAAATCAAAATTCAATTCAATCAAAAATTCATCCAGAAGTACCTCCAGGAATTACTCCAGAAAATCCTCCAGGAATTTCTGTTAGAATTCCTCCAGAGAATCTTCAGGGAATGTTTCCAGGAACCCTTCCAAGAATTCCTTCAGGGATACCTTCATGGATTCTCCCAGGAATTTCTCCAGGACTTTTTTCAAGAATTCCTTCAGAAATTGCTCCCTCCATGGATTCCAACAGAAATTTCTAAAGGCATTCATCCAGGGATTTTTCCAGGAAATCCTCCACGGAATCCTCCACATCATCCAAAATCAATTTCTCCCAGAACTCTTCTAGGAATTCCTCCAGGGATACTTCTAAGGAATCCTCATGAAATACCTCCAGATATTGCTGCCGGAATTCCTACAGAAAATTCTCTAAGAATTTCTGCCAGAATTCCTCCAATATTGTCTCTACGCATTCTTCCAGAAATTCCTCGACTAATTCCTCCAGAAAATCCTCAAAGAATTTTTCCTGGATCTTTTCCGGGAATTTCTCTAGGAATTCCTCCAGAGATTTCTTCATGAATTCCTCCCAAATTTCTTCGGGAATTCATCCATGAGTTTCTTCAGAAATTGCTCAAAAAATCCTTCATTAATTCCTCGATGAGTTCCTCCAGACATTCCTCCAGGAAGCTTTAAATATTTGTCCAGAAATACTTGAAAGAATTCATCCAGGAATTTCTCTAGTTGTTCCTCTAAGAATTCATAAATGAATTCCTTCAAAAAATTCTGGAGGAATTTATCCAGAAATACCTCCCGGAATGCAAACATGGATTCTTCCAGAAATTTCTCCAGAGATTCCTCAAGCAAATCATCCAGGAATTTCTCTAGGAATGTTTCGCAAAAATACCTCAAATAATTCTTTCGGGAATTCCTCCATTCAATCCTTCAAAAATTTCTTCAGTAATTCCATCTTGAATTTCTACAGGGATTACTTCAGGAATTTCTACAAGGATACCTTAAGGAATTCCTGCTCGGATTTCTCTAGAAAATCCTGGAGAAATTTCTCCCAGAATTCTTACAGGAATTCCTCGAGAAATTTTACCAGGAATTTCAACAGAATTTTTTTCAGGATGTTTTACTGAAATTTTTCCAGGAATCTCTCCAGAAATTTCTCCTGGGACAACTTTTAAAAATTTCTCTGGTTTTTGCTCCAGAAAATCCTATAAAAAATTCTTCATGGATACCCCCAAGAATTCCTCTAGGTATTTCTCCAAGAGTTCATCCACGGATTTCTCCAGAAAAAAAACCCAAATTAATCCACCTAGTGGTGATAGTGCCTTTCTCGTCGTATATGTTCTTACGACCTTTCCGTTGACGTAAGTCAAAGTGTTCCTGAATCCTGATATTTTTTTAAAGAAAAGTAAGCATTTTATCAAAGCCATCATTGAAATGACTAAAACCTTTTTATGCCATATAGTTCGATGTTATGTTCAATGTATAAGCAGAGCTGAATAATATCAGATTTCTCAGTTGACTGCTTGAGCACCTTCACTAGCACTGGGGGCTGATCAATATGAACACGATACTAACAATCTAAGCTATAACTTTTTACACAATCACAGATCACTTTGCGGTATTCTATAAAGTTTTTTTCTGCGCATTCTAGGTTATATTTGATTGACCGTTGGAAACAAGAACGTAGTGAGTATAGTGAGACGTCTGTTAGTATGTGGGTTTAATTTGTCTAGATTTTGTTCTCTTACACATATTTATCGCTTGCATTGATTTTATTGATTTTCGTAGTTCCGGCGAAGCACCAAACACTGGTTGTGCAACCCTACCGGTAGTCTCTAATGTGGTATGAGCCTATTTTCTAAGTAAAAAGAAAAGTCGAGCCAAGTACAAGACACTGAAGACGACCTTACAGTTGTGGTCGAAATACGTATCTGTCAAAGGATGCAAATTCTTAGTGGAATTCAAAGGAACAGTACTTAAAGCGATTTTCTTTTTACTTACAGATATTCCCCTAACAAGCCCAGGTTAATCATCATCTATTTTCTAGTTAACCGTTCCTCAGGTTATTAAAAAAGCCGTGATATGATGTGCCGCATGGTACATTTGGTTACTTTCGATGTGGTACTGGAACAGGTTCCGGAGCACCACTGGGTCTACCAAATATAGTCTGAGACTATTTCATTGCTAACGTTCATTACAAAAACCACGATTTGATATATCTTATGCATGGGTACAGATCACTTTTACATTTAACCACTTCCAGTGGGACACCCAGAACTGGTTTCGGGACACTACCGGTTATCTAAAATATGGTCTGAAGCTATGTTCTTATGAATCGATCATCGTGTTATCAAAAAAGGGCCTTCAGTTGGCCTAATGGTTAAGGCTATGGATCGCTAATCCGGAAACGGCGGGTTCGCCTCGCAAAATACAAATTCATGCAAATGCCAGGCAAAGAAACCCCTTCAATTAATAACTGTGGAAGTGCTCTAAAGAACACTAAGTTGAGGAGAGGCAGGCCAAGTTCCAATGCGAACGTCGAGCCATAAAGAAGAAGAAATTATTACAAAAGCTGCTAATTGATGTACTGTCAAACCCCGCGTATTCATCACTCTTTAATACGACACTATTTAATTTGTATCCCGCTCATTCGACATTTGTCGAATTAAAAAATGCTCAAATGTCACAATGTAATACACTGTAAATACGAATGATCCGATATTGTGGTGTTACTCACACCCGCAGCGGCTCCTGCGGTGATCAACCGCAGTGAAGCTCGGAAGCCAACAATCGTAAAATGAATAAGCCACCAATTCGTACCACCACAATATCTGTAAGATTTGTGTTCAAAAACAAATCATACAATCTAAACAAAACTAAAATAGAGTTAGTTTATCGAATTAAAAGTTTACGCAGGTAATTTGACAGCAATCATTGTCGAATTTCACTTTTTACCACTTTCGGTTCACATTTGGTCGGGGTTCTGCTAAACCGAACCAAAGACCATTTTTTGAAAAAATGAGTTTTCTTAACCATTGGATGAAGCATATGATGATCTATCTTCAGTGTAAAAATCCAGTAATTCTTACAGCTCTTCGTGGAGTAAATTCAAAATTTCTGTTTGGCAGAACATACAAAAAATGAAATTGCACCCAGCCAGAGTGAACTGTAAACCATTTCATAGAATCAGCAAAATATTTTAGTATTGATCTATATGATGAACATTTCAAGTTTTCCTCATCGCCGTCAGATTTCTAACTTCTAATCGACTCATAGTAACAATCTGTGAGAGAATTGAACTCGTAATTAGAAATACGGATGTTGGAGGATCCAATTATATGTTGATGAACCTGATCGCCGTTTTTCCAAATCACATTCAGCCAAAGTGAACCAAATCCACTGTATTTTAAAATCAATTTATTCTCAACAATTCAAAAATCAACTGGTTTTGAATACCTGCGTTATGTCCATACACTTTATACTGATACTTTAACACAGAAGCCGTCATTGAACAACAAGGATAATAAGAATAATAAAGGTTAAAAAAATCAAACACTTGGTTCGCTTTGGCTGATCGAAAAATGGCGTTTTCACGAAAACCATCCTTGAGAAGAATGTTTAGAACTTGATTCTGACTTAACGACTGACCTTCAGCTAGGTAAAATGACCTAGAGGTAACGCGCTTGGTTATCACTCAAATGATCCAAGTTCGATTCTCTTTCGTATTTTTGAAATTTGTTTTGTCTTGGTTCACTTTGGCAGAACATTTTCATGGTTTTCTTCGACCAGCATAAATTTGAAGTACACAAATTGCTCCACTTTCACATCTCAGCACCTCAGGACATACAAGGACATCATTTGACATAATCACTCTTGCTCTGTGCCTGCACAATGCATGGCCTATGAAAAAAAAACATGGGTGGCAATTGCTGAGCTGGGCGGGCTTCCGCCGTTCATATTTCAAACTATTTTGAGACCTCCGTGGTACTATACTATACGCGTCCTCTCTGATTCATGTTAAGGATTGTGAGTGATATCGACTTCAACCTCAGACGATGAAAAATCGAGATTTTTTTTCACAATCCGACTGGTTTTCTCTGAAACAAAGAAACACAGTCAGCCACACTGAACTATATACCATATTCCAATGTTTTTGTTCAGCCAGAGTGAACTGAGTGCAAAGTACTGAGAAATTAAATGTAATTATATCAATGATTTCAAATAATTTACATGTATTCTTCATCTCTGATGGTTAATAAAGGCTTGTAAGCTACATGTGTGCGGAAAAGTTTCAAATTATCTTAGCTGTTGTTTATTTGTGAGTTATTGAACTTTAAACTTAATTATTTCGGAATAAACTTTTTGGCGCTTAGTTCGGTTTAGCAGAACCCCGGCCATTTCACCACTTACCGAATGTCCCTGATGTGGTTTAAGACTAGCTTCATGCAAATTGTTTATCAGTTTTTCTAAAAAGTCGCAAATTGATGTAATGTATGTATAGGTTTGGTTCATTTGCGCATTTCGCCAGTTCCGGCGAGGCACTCTAATCTGGTTCCGGAACACTACCGGTAAATGTGGCCTGAGACTATTTTCTTGCTGATCGTTCTTCGCGTTATCGAAGAAGCCGTTATTTAATGTGCTGCGTGTATGCGTTTGGTTCCGTTCTTCATTTGACCACTTCCGTCGGGGCACCTGGAACCGGTTTCAGCACACTATTGGTTTTCCAAAATATGGTCTATGTTTTTCTTTTGTTAACCGTTAATCAGGTTACCTAAAAAGTCATTTAATGTGCCGAATTTATGGGTTTGGTTCTCCTTTACATTTGACCACTTCCGATGGGCAACCGTAATCTGTTGCTGAACACTACCGGTTGCCCCGAATATGGCCGGAAACTTTTTTTTTTGCCAAATCAAAATACCTTAAAATCCGCGGTTTGATGTGTCGCTTGCATGGGTTTCGTTCACTTTTATATATGGCCATTTCCGGAACCGGTTCCGGATCACTACCGATTCAGATATGTTCTGAAAATATTTCCCTGCTTACTGTTCATCAGGATAACAAAAAAGCCACTATTTGATATGTCGCACGGATGAGCTTGGTTAACTTTTACACTTTGCCACCTCCGGCGGGACATCTGGAACCGGTTCCGATATGGTCTGAGAATGTTCTCCTGCTTACTGTTCATCATGTTACCGAAAAAGCTGCGGTTTGATATGTCGCATGCATGGTTTTAGTTTAATTTTATATTGGCCACTTCCAACGTGACACCCGGAACCGGTTCCGGGACATAACCGGTTCAGATATGGTCTGAGAATATTATCCTGCTTACTGTACATCAGGATATCAAAAAAGCCACTATTTGATATGTCGAATGCATGGGTTTGGTTAACTTTTATACTTGGCCACCTCCGGCGGGACATTTGGAACCGGTTCCGGAGCACTACCGGTTCCGACATGGTCTGAGAAAGTTTTCCTGCTTACTGTTCATCGCGTTATCGAAAAAGCCGCGGTTTGATATGTCGCATGCATGGGTTTAGTTCACTTTTATGTTTGGCCACTTCCGGCAGGACACCTGGAACCGGTTCCGGGACACTACCGGTTCAGATATGGTCTAAGACTATTTTTCTGCTTACCATTCATCAAGTTATCCAGAATGCCGAAGTTTGATGTGCCGCATGGATGGGTTTGTACCGTTTTCATATCTGGCCCCTTCCAGGGGTACCGGTCCGGAACACCTAAATGGCCATAACTCCGGAACAGCTGGACCGATCTGAACCATTTTCAATAGGAAACAATAGGACCAGATTCCGCGTCGAATGAACCGTCGGTCATTAAAATCGGTTGAGGTTTACTGCCAAAAAGTGATGTGAGTTTTTTGTACACATACACACATACACACACACACACATACATACACACACACATACATACACACACACAGACATCACCTCAATTCGTCGACCTGAGTCGATTGGTATATAAGACTTGACCCCTCCGGAGGCTCTATCAAATTTTCGTTTTTGGAGTGAACATATGCCTTTCGGTACACCTTGGTGTACGAGAAAGGCAAAAACTTCTCCCGGAACTGTCGGTGGAATTCCTCGATAAATTTCTCCAGGGATTCCTCCATGGATTCCGCCAGAAATTCCACCAATGAATTTCTTCAGATATTCCTCAAAAATCCCTCTAGGAAATCTTTCATAAATTGCTCGAGGTGTTCCTTAAATCATTCCTCCAGAAAGCCGCAAATATTTTTCCAGAAATTTTTCAAAGAATTCCTTCAGGAAATCCTCCAAAAATTTTTCCAGGAATTCCTTCTTTTTTTTCAGGAATTTCTCCAAAAACCCCTTTAAGGATTCTTCCAGAAAGTTTTCTAGAAATTCTCCAGAGATTCATCCTTGATTCCTTCAGGAATTTCTTCGGGAATTCATCCAGGAGATGAAATCAGAAATTACTCAAAAAATCCTTCACAATTTTCTCGAGGAGTCCCTCTAGACATTCCTCCAGGAAGCCATAAATATTTGTCCAGAAATTCCTTAAAGTATTCATCAAGGAATTTCGCTAGTTGTTCCATCACAAAATTCTTCAGGAATTTATCCAGAAATACCTCCCGGAATGCAACATGGATTCCTCCAGGAATTTCTCCAGAGATTCCTCAAGAAAATCATCCAGGAATTTCTTCAGGAATGTTTTGCAAAAATACTTCAAATAATTCTTTCGGGAATTCCTCCTGGAATTCCTCCATTATTCCTTCAACAATTCCTTCGTTAATTCCATCTTGAATACCTCCAGGAATTTCTGCGAGGACTTCTAAAGGAATTCCTGTTCGAATTTCTCCAGAAAATCCTGAAGAAATTTCTCCCGGAACTCTTCCAGGAATTCCTCGAGAAATTTCTCCAGTGATTTCTACAGAATTTTTTTCAGGATTTTTTCTGGAATTTTTCAAGGAATCTCTCCAGAAATTTCTCCTGGGACAACTATAAAAATTTCTCTATTAATTGCTCCAGAAAATCATCTAAAAATATTCATGGATTCCTCTAAGAATTCCTCTAGGTATTCCTACAAGAATTTATCCACGGATTTCTCCAGAAAAAAACTTCTCCTGGAACTGCTCCAGGAATTCCTCGAAAAAAAAATCTTCAGGTATTCCTCCATGGATTTTGCCAGGATTTTCTTCAGGAATTCATCAATGAATTTCTTCAGTTATTTCTCAACAACCCCTCAAGAAATTATTTTGCTCGAGGAGTTCCTTTATTCTTTCCTCCAGGAAGCCGCAAATATTTAACCAGAAATTTTTCAAAGAATTCAAAGAAATCCTCCAGAAATTCTTCCAGGAATTCCTACATTGTTTTAGGAATTTCTCCAGAAAAACATCTAGGGATTCTTCCAGAAATTGCTCTAGTAATTCTCCAGGGATTCATCCTGGAATTCCTTTACGGATTCCTTCAGGAATTCCTCCTAGGATTGCAGCAGGGATTTCTCCAAGAATTTTCCAAAGCTTTCTCTAGGATTTCCTCTATGAATGTCTCCAGGGATTCCTCCTGAAAATCCTCCAGAAATTCTTCGAATGACTCTAGAAAGAATGCCTCCAGAAATTCCTCTAAAATTTGTTCACGGATTCTTCCAAAAATTCCTTCAGGAATGCCTCCACTGATTCCTCCAGAAATTGCTCCACAAATTCCTCCAGAGATTTCTCAAGTAATTTCTGCAAGGATTCGTCATTGAATTCCTCGAGTAATTCTTCCACAAATTCATGCAGGAATTTTTCCTCCATGAATTATTTCATGGGTTCCTTCATAGATTCCATCTGTTACCCCTCCAGTGTTTCATCCTGTAATTCCTTCACGGATTTCTTCAGGCATTCCTCCTTCCCTGATGTAATCAGGGACTTCTCCAGAAATTTATCATAGCTTCCTCCAGGAATTCTTCTAGAAATTCCTTCAAATGTCCCTCCAGAAATTTCCTCAGGGATTCCTGCAGAAATTTCTCCGGACATTCTTGCAGAAATTCCTCCAGGAATTCTTATAAGGAAGCCTCCAGGCATTCTTCCAAGGATTCCTTCAGGAATGCCTTCAGAGATTCCTCCAGAAATTCTTCCAGGAATTTCTCCAGGGTTTCTTCCAGGAATACCTCCAGAGTTTACTCCTGGAAATCCTCCAGGGGTTCGTCAATGAGCCCCTGCTGGGACTCTTCCAGAAATTTGTCCAGGAGTTTTTCGAAATATTTCTTGTTGGCACAGCCCCGTACCACCCGTCGACAGCGCAACCACTGCGCAACATACGTTCCACGCAAGGCAAGACAACACCGGTGGATGGATAAACGGTGAGCAGAGCATAACTGTCAGTGAGTATGTTGGTGTGAGAGGGAGATGGTAAAAATATAAACGGTAAATAAAATTATAAACAAAAACAGAACGAAGAATATCAAAATGGTCAAATTAAGTTTCGAGTGAAGAAGTGTTGCTTGAGGAGGTAGATTTTTGCGCTGAAAGTGAAGTTAGAGAAGTAGTTTGCTTGCTGAAATACCAAATAATAATTTCAAAGTAAATCTAAAGGTAAGGGCGATTTGAGATTTGTGCGTAGGCTTGTATCAAATAGTGTTTTATTGATAGGTGAAATAGCCGTCGATCCGACAGTGAGCCGCCATACCTGCGAGGAATAAGGGATTATCGAAGAAAACTATAAAATGTGAGTAAATAGTAGAAATTACTGAAAAGAACAATTATAACAATGTGAATTTGTTTATTCCTTTTGATTATTTTGAACATAAATATAGTTTCAAGCTGCTTGCAAAAGTTTAAATTGCCTGCTGTGAAAATTCTGTTTTCATTAGGGTGGTCCAAAAAGGAACAATCTTGAAAATTTTATAAAGTTCCGACCAAACCCAAAAATGCAAAGTCCTGATAAGACAGGTTTTAATTGCGCGGCTTGCGACCGTCCTGATAACGAGGAGTCGCAAATGGTATTTTGTGACCACTGCCAGCGGTGGTATCACTTCGGCTGTGTTGGCGTGACAGCTGATGTCAAGGACGTTTCGTGGTGCTGTCAGAAGTGCGTCGGAAGTGCAAGTGAAGGTGTTGTTCCTGCTGATGTGCAAGAGGGGCTGAAAGAGCTCGAAGCGGAGAAGGCGAAGCAGAAGCGGGAAATGGAGAAGGAGAAGATTTTGCACCGGAAGCGTCTGGAGATGAAGCAGGAGCTGTTCGAGATGCGCCAGCAGCTGGAGAAAGAGAAGCGGGAGATGGAACTCGATTTCGAACAGGCGCAAATGGCGAAGAAGCTCGCGGAAGAAGAAGCCCATCAGAGGAAACTCGACAAAATGCGGACGGAAATGGAGGAGAAGCTGAAGCAGTTAAAGCTGAAGCGGAATTCAGGAGCGGCCGATGGTGAAAAGGAGCTGGATCAAGCTGTCGGAGGCGGTAAAGTGGGAAGCTCGAAAAGCGGAACAAAGAAGAAGACGGAATCGGAGCAGACGAAGCCGGGGAAAGGACTCGAGAAGCAAAAGTCGAGGAATGGAAAGCCTGGAAAAGCGGATGCGACGGTAGCGGACTTCGAAGATCCGAGAGGAGCGTACCAGAAGCACTCGACTCCGAAAGTTTGTCGGAAACTGACACTGAAGCCGGATGGAGGTCCATCCAGTCTGCCGGAGAGTTTTTTGATCGGGCGTGGCGGAGATTCGACGCCACTTGGACGACCAGGGGTTCCCAAACCCGAGAAGGTGAAAACCAAGAAGATGAAGAAAGTGGTGGAAGTTGTCGAGTCGGAAAGCGCGAGTTCCGGCGAAGAAGAAGAAGAAGAGTCCGCTGAAGAGGTGGAAAGCTGCGAAGAAGAAGAAGCAAGTTCCAGCGAGGAAGAGGAGAGCTCCGCAGAGGAGGAAGATAGCAGCGAAGAAAGTTCGGAAAGTTCCGAAGAAGAGAGAAAGGAAGAGAAGCCTCGTCGGAAAAGCGGAAAAGGCAAGGATGGGCGGAAGAATCGGCAGCGAGAACCGACGAAGGCGCAGATGTCCGCTCGGCAATTCCTGTCCAGGAAGTTGCCAACGTTTTCTGGCAGGATGGAAGAATGGCCGATGTTTATCAGCAGCTACGAGACGTCGACGAAGGCGTGCGGCTTTTCCGACGTGGAGAATTTGGCGCGGCTACAGGAGTGCCTGAAAGGAGAGGCCCTGGAGGCGGTAAGGAGCAGACTGCTTCTGCCGAAATCCGTCCCAAAGATTGTGGAGACACTGCGCATGCTGTACGGCAGGCCAGAGCGACTGCTCAATATGCTGTTGGCGAAGGTGAGCAATGCAGCGCCACCGAAAGCGGATCGGCTGGCGAGTTTCATCAGTTTCGGAGTGGTAGTGCAGCAGCTTGCCGATCACCTAGAAGCGACCGGACTAACGACGCACTTGGTCAACCCGATGCTGATCCAGGAGTTGACGGAGAAGCTACCGGCTGGCACCCAGCTGGAATGGGTACGATATCGCAGGAAGACCAAAGTGGTGACGCTGAGGACGTTATCAAATTTCCTGTCAAGCATCGTGAAGGACGCTAGCGAAGTAGCAGCGTATGGAGAAGGTACCCCCCGTTCCGGAGAATCCGGATCGAAGAAAGGATCGAGAAGCAGAGCGCACGACGGCTACGTGCACTCGCACGACGTGGAAGAGAATAGGAGTTCGAGTCCACCCAGGAGGGAGAGGAAGCCCTGCCGGATTTGTGGCAGAGTGGATCACCGGATCCGGAACTGCGAGAAGTTTCGGAGGCTCCAGCTCGGAGAACGATGGGAAGCGGTGCGCAGGTGGAAGCTTTGTCAACTGTGCCTGAATGAGCACGGTAACGCCGGCTGCAAGCTTAGCTTCCGCTGTAACGTTGAAGGCTGTAAGGAACGACACAACCCGCTGCTTCATTTCGTCAGGCCAGCCGCAGGACTAAACTGCAACGTTCACGCCGCCCAGCCAAAACAAACCGTGATCTTCCGGATGATGCCCGTCACGCTGCACTGTGGCAAACACTCCGTGAACACTATCGCGTTTCTGGATGAAGGATCATCGTACACACTGGTCGAACGGGCATTGGTGAACCGTTTAGGAGTCCGAGGCGCGGCACAGCCCTTGCGCGTAACTTGGACCGCAGGAGTTTCCCGGATCGAGAAAGACTCGCAGTGCGTGAGTCTCTTCATCTCGGCGAGAGGATCCGCACAACGTTTCCAAATAAAGAGCGCCCACACAGTGGAGAGTTTAAAGCTTCCGCAACACACGGTAGCCATTTCGGAAGTGGTGAGGCAATATGCGCATCTCCAAGGCCTACCGATCACCGACATCCAGCATGCCGCTCCACAGATTTTGATCGGGCTGAAGGATATTCATCTTTACGCGCCGTTGGAATCGCGAATCGGTCGACCGGAAGAGCCGATAGCAGTAAGGTCGAAGCTAGGCTGGACCGTATACGGGCCGACGGGACCGGGAAACGTGACTAGCGGAATGGTCGCGCATCATTCGTGCAGCCCGGTGTCCAATCAGGAGCTTCACGATCTCCTGAAGAGTCACTACACGCTGGAGGAGTCCGGCATTTCCATCGCCTTGCTTCCGGAGCCGGAAGAAGACAGAAGAGCGAAGGAGATTTTGAAGAAGACGACGAGGAGGATCGGCGATCGTTTCGAGACGGGTTTGCTGTGGAAGGACGACAACATCGAATTTCCCGACAGTTACCCTATGGCGGTGAAGCGGCTGATGTGTTTGGAGAAACGCCTGCGGAAGGATCCCGAGCTGTATGTCAAAGTCCGTACCATGATCGCCGACTATCTCGTGAAAGGCTACGCACACGAAGCGTCGGAGTCGGAGCTGCTAGCGTTGGATTGCAGCAAGGTGTGGTACGTTCCGCTGAATATCGTCTACAATCCGAGAAAGAAGAAGTTTCGTCTGGTGTGGGACGCCAGAGCGGAAGTTAGAGGAGTGTCGCTCAACTCGAAGTTGCTGAAGGGACCGGATATGCTGACTGCCCTGCCGGCGGTGATATGCAAGTTTCGGGAGCGAGAAGTCGGTTTCGGAGCAGACATAAAGGAGATGTACCACCAGCTGCGGATTCGAGATGAGGACAAGCGAGCGCAAAGGTTTCTGTTTCGAAACGATCCGTCGGAGAAGCCGACAGTGTATGTGATGGACGTAGCCACTTTTGGGTCGACGAGCTCGCCATGCTCGGCGCAGTACGTCAAGAACCTGAACGCGAAGGAGTTTGCAGGACAGTTTCCAGCGGCGGCGGTGGCCATCGTCGAAAACCACTACGTCGACGATTATTTCGACAGCGTAGACACGATCGAGGAAGCTGTGAAACGAGCGAAGGAAGTACGATACGTCCACTCCAGAGGCGGTTTTGAGCTCCGCAACTGGGTCTCCAATTCCGAAGAGTTCCTGGATGCGATGGGAGAGCGAAAAGAGGATCAGTGCGTGCGGTTCAGCGAGGATAAGGAGTCCGGATCCGAGCGAGTACTGGGGATCGTGTGGAGCCCGGCAAGCGACGAATTCTCGTTCTCCACCAAACTGAGAGACGATCTGGAGCCGTTCCTGTCCGGCGAGAAGCTGCCGACCAAAAGGATCCTGTTGAGCTGCGTGATGAGCTTTTTCGACCCGTTAGGACTGTTGTCCATTTTCACGTTCTATGGGAAGCTGCTGATTCAGGACCTGTGGCGTACTGGATGTGAGTGGGACCAGCAGATCGATGAAGAGTGTGCGGAGAAGTGGAGCAACTGGATCCGGAGGCTTCCAGAAGTCGACGAAGTGCGCATTCCCCGCTACTATTTCCGTGGCGGATTTTCACTGCGATACGACAGCTTACAGCTACACGTTTTCGTAGACGCTAGCCAGGACGCGTACGGTGCCGTGGCGTACATCCGCATCGAGACGGCCACCGGGCCGTTATGCTCGCTCGTGATGGCGAGATCTAAGGTAGCACCGCTGCAGCACATGTCCATACCGCGACAGGAGCTGCAAGCTGCAGTGTTAGGAGCGAGGTTGGCGAACTCCGTCGGCGAGACGATTTCGTTGGAGGTGAAGCCAGGGTCGCCAGGTCATTTTTTGAAAAATCTGGATGATTTAGGAAGTTTTGTCTGGAAAAGTCTGGATTGAGGGAAAAACCCTACAAATTCCGGGCAAAACCTTACAAATTCCGAGAAAAACCTTACAAATCCCGAAAACAAATGTCTGGATCTTCCAGATTTTTGCAAAATGATACCTCAAAAATCTGGATAAATCCAGATAAATCTGGAAGGTTGGCAACGCTGGGTGAAGCAGCGTTTTATGTGGTCCGACTCGAAGACCGTGCTGTCGTGGATCCACTCCGACCACCGTCGGTACAAGCAGTTTGTGGCGTACCGGATCGGCGAGATCCACAGTCTAACGAAGCTCGCAGAATGGAGATGGGTGCCGACGAAGCGCAACGTGGCCGACGCGTTAACGAAGTGGGAAAAGGCGCACAGCCTGCGACCAAGCGGACCATGGTTTCGTGGCCCAGACTTTCTGTACCAGCCGGAGGATTTTTGGCCGGAGCAAGAGGCAGTGACACCGAACACTAGCGAGGAGACCCGAGCGTGTTTGCATTTCCACGAAATTGCAGTCACTGAGCCGATGGTGGACCCGCTGCGGTTTTCGAAGTGGAAGATTCTGGTCCGGACGGTAGCGTGCGTCTACCGGTTTGCATCGAACTGCAGAAGGAAGAGAGATGGGCTGGTGATCGAAGTCGTACCGGCCACTGCAAGAATCAGCAGCGTCGTGAAGAAACACGTGCGAACGAAGCTAGTGCCGCTGAAGCGGGACGAATACCGGAAAGCGGAGGCGTATCTCTGGAGGTCGGCCCAAGCCGATTGCTTCGGAGACGAGGTCTGCACATTGGTGAAGAACCAGAAGCAGCCAAACCAGCAGCAGCAACCAGTAGAGAAGAGCAGTAGCCTGTACAGCTTGAGCCCGTTCCTGGACGCCGAGGGTGTACTACGGATGGAAGGCAGAGCGGCGCAAGGATCGTCGCTACCATTCGAGCTGCGGTTTCCGATTATTTTGCCGAAAAAGCATCCGGTGACCGACAAGCTGCTCGACCACTATCATCAGCAAGTAGCTCACGGGAACACGGAGACCGCAGTCAACGAAATTCGGCAGCGTTTCTACGTCCAGAATCTGCGAGCGGAACTGAAGAAGATCGGAAGAATGTGCGTCTGGTGCAAGGTGCAGAAGTGTCGCCCGTCGAACCCGAGGATGGCTCCGTTGCCGGAGTCGCGAGTGACGCCGCATCTGCCACCGTTCAGCCACACCGGCGTGGACTACTGCGGACCGCTGACTGTTACTGTCGGCCGCAGATCAGAGAAGAGGTACATCTGCCTGTTTACCTGCATGACGACGAGGGCTGTCCACCTTGAGGTCGCTCACAGCCTGACAACTCAAGCGTGTCTGATGGCCATACGGCGGTTCGTGTGTCGCAGAGGGAAGCCGCTAGAGTTCTACTCGGACAACGGCACAAATTTCCAAGCAGCAAGCAAGGCCATCATGCAGCGAATCGAGATCGAGTCAGAGGACGAATTTACGGATTCCAGGACCCGCTGGAATTTCAACCCGCCCAGCGCACCTCACATGGGCGGGGTTTGGGAGCGATTGGTTCGCTCCGTGAAGGCAGCACTGACCGTGCTGAACGACGGGCGGACGATAACGGACGAAGTGCTACTGACGACGATAGCGGAGGCCGAAGACCTCATCAACTCCCGGCCACTAACGTACGTTGGCCTGGAACCAGGAGCAGAGGGAGCGTTGACGCCGAACCATTTTGTTCGCGGCGTTGGCGCAATCAGCGAGGAGCTTTCAGTTCCACCGACGAGCGAAGCCGAAGCACTGCGGGACCGCTACAAGCGGTCACAGCGACTGGCGGACAAGCTGTGGGCTCGGTGGGTGTCCGAGTATCTGCCATCCATCAACCAGCGGACGAAGTGGCTCTCCGAGTCGCCGCCACTAGCGTGTGGTGATCTAGTGTACATCACCGATGAGGCCGTGCGGAAGAGCTGGATCCGGGGCATCGTGACGGACGTCTACCCGGGAGCGGACGGCAGAATCCGGCAGGCCATGGTCGAGACGAGCAAGGGTAAGTTTAGGAGGCCGGTGACCAGACTGGCTGTGCTCGAGGTACAGGAGGGTAAATCCGGTGCAGCCGAGGAGCCCCACCAGAGTTACGGGAGGGGGTGTGTTGGCACAGCCCCGTACCACCCGTCGACAGCGCAACCACTGCGCAACATACGTTCCACGCAAGGCAAGACAACACCGGTGGATGGATAAACGGTGAGCAGAGCATAACTGTCAGTGAGTATGTTGGTGTGAGAGGGAGATGGTAAAAATATAAACGGTAAATAAAATTATAAACAAAAACAGAACGAAGAATATCAAAATGGTCAAATTAAGTTTCGAGTGAAGAAGTGTTGCTTGAGGAGGTAGATTTTTGCGCTGAAAGTGAAGTTAGAGAAGTAGTTTGCTTGCTGAAATACCAAATAATAATTTCAAAGTAAATCTAAAGGTAAGGGCGATTTGAGATTTGTGCGTAGGCTTGTATCAAATAGTGTTTTATTGATAGGTGAAATAGCCGTCGATCCGACAGTGAGCCGCCATACCTGCGAGGAATAAGGGATTATCGAAGAAAACTATAAAATGTGAGTAAATAGTAGAAATTACTGAAAAGAACAATTATAACAATGTGAATTTGTTTATTCCTTTTGATTATTTTGAACATAAATATAGTTTCAAGCTGCTTGCAAAAGTTTAAATTGCCTGCTGTGAAAATTCTGTTTTCATTAGGGTGGTCCAAAAAGGAACATTTCTAAAGAAATTCCTCCATGAATTCTTGCACGAATTTCTCTAGGGAATTCCTTCAATATTTTTTCCAGCAATTCCTTTCGTAGTTCCTCCTGCAAATTCTACAGGAATTTCTCTAGACTCCTCTTCCAGTTTTTGAGAGCTTCTTCAAGAATTCTTTCAAGCACTTCTTTAGTAATGCCTTTAGGGATTCCTCTAGAAAGTCCTTCAAGGATTCCTCCTGAAATTCCTCCAGGTATTTCTCCTGGAATGCCTCCACGAATTCCTCCAGATATTTCTCGAGCTGGTAAAATGATTCTCAAAATGATCCACGGAATGCTGTTTTGATGCGCGAATCACAAAATCTAATCTATATATAAAAATGCAGTGGCAAACGTGGGACCGCGCAACTTGCGAACGGAAGGTCCGATTTAGGTCGTCTTAGTTTTATTCTGTTAGTTTTCACCCAAGGAAGGTTTATGAGGCAAAAACATTGAGAAATAGTGATTTTATGAAAATCGATTTTCCATACACTTTGATCGGGGAGTCCGGGGGATCTGAACTTGGAACGTCAAAAAAACGTAGTAGGCAAGACAAAGTTTGCCGGGACAGCTAGTGGTATATAAAATTCAATTGGGTTCTTTAGGGGTATCCGGATTACTTCTTAATCGGATTCTCCGCCCAAAAATTAGTCGAAATCCTAAATTTCATAATTTTTGGAGTCCGGGAACTATTTTTAAAATGCATTTAAAGTTTGTATGAGGAAATTTTTTTGTTCGGGTCCAACTGTCATTTTATCGATTGAACTGTCATCGATCAACTGTCCACAAAAATAAAAACTGTTTTGTTAATTTAACCATCAAAACAAAAGTATTGGAATCCAATAAAATCACGTTATATTCAGAAAAATGAGCTCTTTCGATTAGGCAATAGAAAATTGCAATATTTTATTCACTAGACAACCCAATTGTGGATGATACAATGAACACCAAGAAGGTGCATAGTTCATTAGTATGGTGCATTGAATGCTGATATGAAGCATGTCATTCATTGATGTCAGTATGATGCATTAGAGTTGACATCGTACAAGAAATGTATTTCGATGTACGAAACTTCATACAATAATAATGGTGCAATAGATGCCTAGATGATATAGTGAACGCCACGATTACTCATTAAAGGCTTTAGTAGTACATGAAATTTAAAGATGGTGCATGATTTCGCAATTAGACACATATTTGATTCAAAGTTGGTGCGTGAGATGGTGCCTAGATGATTCTGTGAACATCATGGTGGTGCATGATGTCAGTATGGTGCATTAGCTTCACCATGATTCTGTTATACTCGTCATGTTTCATATTAAGATGCACTTGCAATTCGTGCAAAGGTGCAGGAAACTCAATGTGGCACAGAAATCAACATGTTCCAGGTACGTGGAATACTATTTTGTATGCGAAATGTCAAAATGGTGCATCAAATTCAAATGTAAACCACATCATAATGATGCATAAGATGCCTAGATGATATAGTGAATACCAAAATGGTGCATGGAAAGCTTTGAAAAAGGCGTATGATGCTAGTGTGCTGCATTAGTTGTCACCGTTATTCAAAGATTATCAACATGTTGCATGGCTAGGTGCACGAATTGCAAAAATGGTGCATAGAATACAAAATAAAAGTATTTTATGTGATACTCACAACATAATGGTGCATCAATTACCTAGATGATATAATAAACGCTGAAATGGTGCTTGGAAAGCTTTGATGGTGCATGAAATTTAATGATCGTGAATATCAGTATGATGCATTAGATTCCTAGTTGATTAAAAGATAGTGCATGAGATCAGCATAATGCGTGGATACCTAAATCATTCTGTGGACTCTTTGAAGAAGGTACATGATGTTAGTGTGCTGTATTAGTTGTTACCGTTATTCAGCGACACTCGATATTGTGTATGGCTAGGTGCACGAATTGCAAAAATGGTGCTTGGAATTCAATGTGGTGCTGAAGTCACCATGGTTCACGTACATGGATTACAGTTTTGGAATACGAAATGCCAAAATTGTGCATGTTATTCAAATATGGTGCTGACATCACTGGTTAGTTAAAAGATGGTGCGTGAGATTAGCCTAGATGATTCTGAGAACATCATAGTTGTGCATAAGATACTAAGAAATTGTATGTATCAGTGGTGCATTTGTTGCCACCATGATTCTGTGATTCTCAACATTGGGTGGTTAGATCCAAAATGCAAGAATTGCAAAAATGATGCATAGAATTTAATGTGGTGCGGAAGTCAACACGGATCAGGTACATGAAATACAATTGGGTGTACGATATGGCGAAATGGAGCTTATGAAATTCAAATGTGAAATAAATGCTTAGATGACGAGATGGTGCTTAGATATTTATGTGGTCATCATGGTGGTGCATGGAATGCAAAGGAGCTACATGATGTCTGTATGGTGCATTAGTTTTACCATGATTCAGTTATTCTCAACAAATTCCATAGGTGCACGAATTGCAAAAATGGTGCAGGAAACTCAATGCGGCACAGAAATCAACATAGTCAAGGTACAAAGAATGCTATTTTGTATGCGAAATGCCAAAATGGTGCATCAAATTCACTTGTAAACCACATCATAATGGTGCATAAGATGCCTAGATGGTATAGTGAATGCCAAAATGGTGTTTGGAAAGCTTTGAAGAAGGTGCATGATACTAGATGATGCATTAGTTGTCACCGTTTTTTCAAAGCTTATCAACATGTTGCATGGTTAGGTGCACGAATTGCAAAAATGGTGCACAGCATACAAAAAATGTATTTTATGTGATGCTCACGGCATTACGGTGCTTTAGATGCCTAGATGATATGATAAACGCTGAAATGGTGCTTGAAGAGCTGTGATGGTGCATGACATTTCATGATGGTGCATATCAGTATGAGGTATTAGATACTTAATTGATAAAAATACATTGCATGCGATCATCATAATGCGTGGATACCTAGATCATTCTGTGGACATCATGATGGTGCATTGAAAGCTTTGAAGAAGGCGCATGATGTTAGTGTGCTGTATTAGTCGTCACTGTTATTCAGTGATACTCATTATTTTGTATGGCTAGGAGCACGAATTGCAAAAATGGTGCTTGGAATTCAATGTGGTACCGAAGTCACCATGGTTAACGTACATAGAATACAGTTTTGGAATACGAAATGCCAAAATGGTGCATGTTTTTCAAATGTGGCGCTGACATCACTGATTAGTTGGAAGATGGTGCGTGAGATTAGCCTAGATGATTCTGAGAACATCAACCATGCATGAGATACTAGAAATAGTATGTGTCAATGGTGCACCATAGGTCAGTGATTCTCAACATTGCGTGGTAAGATCCAAAGTGCAAGAATTGCAAAAATGGTGCATCGAATTTTTATAGAAGGGGGGGCAAGTGCCCCCCCTTGCCCCCCCCTGCGCACGCTAGTGGGCGTTGGGCG
>NC_085137.1:412738026-412815310 GCF_035046485.1 Aedes albopictus
ATTATAGTAGGTAGCTGTGCGAAAGATTCAATTTCGCGCTCTTTACGTTGTATCTGGGAGACAGCTTTTCGTTGAAATTTGAACAACTGTTAGCCGTTGGCGTTGGATTATCATACGAATGCAAATGTCACAAACGATCATAATTAAAGGCGAAACTCTTTATGGTGTCTGTATACCATTTTATGAGTGCTGCTTTACAAAATACTAGAGCGTTGTCAGCTTTAATTATATTTCACAGATGGATTTACCATTCGGTAAAGTGATTTATAGGAAGCTGATTGCAAATTGCCGTTTTTCATCATGAAAATGGATAAGATTTATTGGTGTTTCATTTTTACATTTAACCTACAATCTTATCACAGAATTTATGACAATTTTACTCCCATATGAACAACATATGCATTGTACCCCAGAAAACCATTTTAAGTACATACATAAGATTTTTCTAAAAAAAATACTATGGACAGTGTTTGAGAGATATTGTAATACACTAATCCTACCTTCACAATAGATAACACTACTTCTTCATATTGGTGTAACGTCCTCACTAGGATGATGCCTGCTTCTAAGCATAGAGTAAAGTGGGGGAAAAGTTCGAGTGGGGCAATAGTTTCTTTTGAAGTTTTTAAGCTTAATTCAAATTATATCTTTCGGGTGTCAAGGTTGTTCGAAGCCTTTTTGAAAAAGAGTCTTTCACTCCAAAAATTATTAAAAAATGTTGGTTTTTGATCAAAAAACTGTAATATGCGATGGTCCTTCCAACGCATGGAATGGAACTGTAATTAAATCGAATCCGCTGTTTTATTTTGGGGCATAACTAGGCTTATTTCGAAGATGCTTTAGCATGTATAAATTTTTGCAAAAAAGACTTGGCAATCATCTTTTACACATAGTGGGGCAAAAGTGCGAATTGTGGGGCAAGAGTTCGAGTCATGTGGCAACTTTAGGTAAAACCCTAAAATTCTGAAAAATGTACATATTATCTCCAAAAATGATGAAATTAGTGAGAAAATTCGATCAAAGTTGAAAAAAAAAGTTGTTTCATCTGAATTTGGCGGAAAACTACTAATTTTTGGTGAAGTCAATTTAACCCTGATTTGGGTAAAATCCAGATCAAACTTAAAAGTGTATTCCAGTTCCAACATCGATATTAATTGGTTTTAGGTATTCCAATTACCAAAGTATCGAAATAGTGTGTTACGGTTAGCAAAATACCACGAACACTAGATTCGAACTTTTGCCCCAGTGGTGGGGCAAGAGTTCGAATTAGACACGCACATACAAAAAGTGTTGTAACTCAAAATTGAAAAGACATTTGGCGTAACTTTGTTCAGCAAAATTATAGCTCATGGATGGTAAAATCACCACACGGCATTCATTTATTTTTATCTGATCCAATTTCTTGAAAAAAATTGAATTTTCGACTACGGTCGAACTTTTGCCCCACCTTACTCTAGTGATCTATGAACACTTCCATGTGTGCCAATCCCTTCCTCCGGACTCTACAAAACCAGCACGGAATTAGTGATGAAATAAACCCACGACGGCCTAACAATGGTGCTCACTGAAACATCTGTAGCAAATGAAAAAAAAAACAAACTAACAAACATCTAGTTCTTTGGATGGACATGCGTCGCGGTTGCACAACCAGGAGTTGTAGAAGAAAAATATTTAGCCTTTCTCCAGTAAGAGAAATGAATTTGCGAAGAAAAATGTGGCAATTGCTGTTGCTGAAAAATGATGCTGGAATGATCACGACGACTTGACAGCTGCTCACGAGAGCAATAATGTTTACTATTTTATTGACGAAATCGCAGTAAAAGAACAATGATTGCGGATAGTCAGTATTTGCATGTGATTATTTTTTAGTCTGTTCGGTAAAGTTTTTTTTTTTGTGACGGGCTTGGTGGTCTAGTGGCTACCGCTTCTGATTCGTATACAGAAGGTCATGGGTTCAATCCCTGGCTCGTCATTTTCGTCCTACTTTGTTTCTTTCTATCCACTCTCTCTCGCTCTCTCTTCTATACATATACAACTCATGTATATTCATATGTTCATAGCCATCGCTAGAACCAGAAACGAATTGAAAAAAAAAGTCGTTTCCCTCCCTTCCAACTTCCTCTCACAGCACAGTGTATATATAACGCCTATAAGTTATGCAACCAAAGCGTGCTGTGCCGCTTGACCTTATTCACCTTATTCACCACACAATCTATCACGAACACTATAAATAACCCCTATCCATGGATCGCATCATCGACCCAACGGTGACTCCCAGATCTCCCATCCTTTCCGTCTAACAAATACCCCAGTCCGTGCGGGTTGTGGGGACGCAGAGTGCTCTCGGTCTCTAGTAGCAACAACCAGTACACTCTAACATTCCTTTCCCTTCCCAGCTGACTATAAGGACGTGGCCGGCGCCGTTATTGATGAAATATGCATGAGCAGCTAAAATTACACTTTGAGAATAAGACCAAGCCCACTCATGGGCTCAATCAAGCGTTTTAACGGTAAGTAGAGCCCCGATCAAAGAAACGAACCGCACCGGTCGCTGCTAAGTAGGGCTCGAAAGCGAAAAGTTTACGTACGGTTCGTAGCAGGGCTTAAAATATAGAGACACGCAAAGTACGGTCTCTATCCGTAGGCTCGTGCGCTCTCTCGCGTTTAGCTCTTTGGGTAGCGTAAAGAGGAGACGAAAGAACATGAGTATGGATTTGTTGCCCGGTATATAGTTTCTAGAGAATGATTCTCTTGTTTTGTATAGTTAGAAATTTATTTTAGTTTGCATCAAATATTCAAAATTTTTATTTTTACTTGCTTTGAAATTTTCAACCAAATAATATAATAGATCGTTACACGAATAACACAACAAATTGTCTGACATACAATTGTGATAGAGTGACAATACAAACGCAGAAAAATAAAAGGTTTAAATTGACAAGCTTTGCTTAAGTATGTTTTGAATAAAGTTTTCCCTTCTTCGCCAATTTTAGGATCATGCATATCGAAAATGTATTGATTTTCTCTTAAAATAGTTACGATTGTTCATAATCGCACTTTTAGTTTTTGATTCGGCCGATCGTTTCGAAACTTATATTTGAAATGTATAGTGATTCAGTGAGTTTTTTTTAACACGTACATGCTTGAGCCGGGGTTTCTACGCTGCAAGTAAAGTTTGGTTTCGCACATTTAGAAAAATGTCCGAATAAATAACTCGCGAAGTTCGTTCCGACAAGTTCCAAAATTATCGTCATCCGTCGCAGATTCCGGCAAGAAGATGTGCGTATTTTCTAACCCGAAAAGATACCATTTGACGGTAATAAGTGACCACAAGGTTTACTTTCTCCACTTTCCGGGCTGAGATCCCCCGTTTTGAAAGAGCTGTGCCTCGCGTTTTGTTTTGTCGTGTATATTTCGAAAAAGGCAAAGAAGTTTTGGTTTGATTGCTTTTTTTTTTTTTAAGTGGTCGTCAGTGGGTGGTTTATTAAATATAAATTTGAAAATATAAATTAAATAAACGAGACATTAGGAAGAAAGTGTGCGAAATGAGTAACTTCACCCTTGTAGAAACAATAGGGGAAAGCAGAAAAAAAATCTGCGACAACCCCATGTGAATAACACCGATCATACAGAATAGGAGGTTCGACATTATTTAGGTCTATAAAAACAACCCAACAATAGGGGAGATTTTTCCAATATTACACATTTTTTATTCATAGCTCTATTATACACATTCTTATATATTTAAAACATATTCATCAACATGTAATCTGGATCGTTTGGTATACGCATCCTTCCTCCCCTGTAAATTCGAGAAGTACCTTGCCGAAAGAAAATATTCTGTACTCCAAGTATTTCGAAGAACACTTTGCGCGTAAATACAACGCAATAGACCTGGCCGCTTTGATGTATGTGTCCTGATATGCTGCAAGCATCAATATTGACAAGAAAAGTAACACGATTGCTTTCCAGGGTGATTCCGCGTACTGGCTGCGTATGTATAAGATTAGATTAGAGTAGTTATGATTTTTCAAAGATGCTTTGACTATACCTAACTCAATTCAGATATCATAAAAACACTAGTTATTTTTTTTTTTTTGTTAAAACAAACTTTAATCATACCGATAAAAATCTAAAAAACTGAAGTCGAGCTGCCAAGTTTCATCAATTAAAATGGGCGGTTTGCAGGACTGCCATATTGTAGGTTCCTCGTTATAGAAAAAGCAAGTGTTGGATGTTAAAATACAACAAATGTTGTATGAAGTGCCAAAAAAGAGAGTGGGCTCATTATATACTTTCACAAATACGCAGTCTACTTCAAGCGCATAGAATCTGCTTCCAACAAAATATTCATATACCAGTATATAAAATATCGCAATATATATTAAGATTTCCGATTGATGCTTTGTAACTAAAAGGTTGTGACTGAGTATAGAATTAGCTAATGTTCAAATACATGTTTATGAAAAAAGGTTGCGCAAACTTATCGCAGACTGTTATAAGACAGCTTCTACTATGACCAGGATTCAAGAATTTTGACCTACGCGAAGTTGTAAAGGAGACAACTACGTAATAAATGTGTTGGAAATGCAAGGGATGTAATTATTCAATAGACCTAATTATTAAAAAAAGATGCTCAAAATCTCAAATTCAGATAAATTTCTTGCGAGAAAGGCAACATGGATATCGAAGTGATGGATATTATTTTAGATAAAAATTCAACCTACAAGTCATACAGTAAGCAACAAACATATAATTTGAAAAAGATTGCTTGAATTCCGGGATTAAATACAATCATACATTATAGCGGTTTCTGCTTTTAGTAGTATTGCGTGTACATACACGCTGCATTACACGAACACCACTTGAGTTACTGGTTGAAAATAGTAAACAAAGGTCAGCTGTTCCCAGCAAAATCAAATGGGCATATTTTCAACCAGTAAATTTGCATTAGTGTTTGTGACACCGCGCATCGATACCACTATTGAGAAAATGATATCTTGAAACGCACCAAAACTGGTACAAATCTCCAAGGGAATTATTTATTTGAGTTCAACTTTTACTAACAGTTTTCAGTCTTATCCAAAACCCCTTCTTTCAAAATATGAGCACAGATTATTATACTGAATAAGATATGCAATAACACCATAGAAATAAACAAAATATTGCGATGATTTACGGAAATGCAAAAAACCGATGGTACGGATAGAATAGAGACCACCGGTGCGGAAAGGCAACCGATCATTATTTTACTCACATGGAAACGAACGACCGGTGCGAAAATGGGTGGATAACGAAATTAAAAATCGTTAACGACGTGCTGCTGCGTGTGTAGTAGAGTGGGTCAACGTTATATGGAGAAACTTTAAATTTGATCGTATCAACCCAGAACAAAGGTTTTTCAATCTATATTAGCGTCCAAAACAACTGTGCAAAATTTGGAAGCGATTGGTTGCGTCCCCGTATTCCGCATTGCGATTGAAATTTGTATGGAAGTTAGTATGGGAAAACGTACTTTTTTGCATTTTACTCATAAGTTGACTTCTTTTGTCTAACACCCTGTAACTAATAACTTTAAAGTATAGCCTAGGATATGCCGAAAAACTTTACCGAAGACCGCAAAGTGATCCGACGCTTGTGAAAGAAGTTATTCGCCTCGTAACCTGGGCCAAAAATTGAGATTTTATTATTGATGTTATTCCTTTACATGTTAAATGTTAAGCACCACCGGGCAATCTGCACGTTATAACTTTTTTCACAAGTGTCGGATCACTTTGCGGTCTTCAGCAAAGTTTTTCAGCATATCCTAGGCTATACTTAAACGTCATTAGTTAGATCGTTTTAGACGAATAATTTCAATTTATGGCAAAAATGCAGAAAACCACGTTTCCCCATACTAAATTCCATACAAATTTCAATCGCAATGCGGAATGCGGGGAAGCAACCAATCGCTCCCAAATTTTGCACAGTTGTTTAGGACGCTAAAAGGAATCGAAAAAGCTTTGTTCCAAAAAATCGACTTTGTTGACCCAGTCTAGTGTGTAGTGTTAAGCCCACGAGTGGGCTTGGTCTAAGTGGAATGTCCCAGCCCCTTATTCAGTTGGATCTCAGTGCAATTGGTACCAGTTCAGATCAATCACGGAGGAGCAACCATTGACATGTATAGTCAGAGTTGATCGTTCGGTAAAGTTTTTTTTTGTATCTGTATTAACGAGATTTTTATCCCTAGGGTAGTTCATCTCGGGACCCACGTTTTACTTCCCTTTCGAAGGAAGAACTCACATTTTGCGAGTTTGTCGGGAGTGTTCGGTAAAGTGTAATATCACCGAACTTTTAGTTGATGAAATTACCGTACTCAGTAAAGAGCACAATATTTTACCGAAATTTGTTATTTTCGTTGTCAAAATTACTGGGCTTTGGCAACATGTCCAATTTAAGTTCGAACCCAGCTACCGAGCTTTTAAATACTTAAAAAGTGTGTATAGAATATACTAAATAATTCATTTTTACCACAGTCGAATTTCGTACATGAATTTGCAGTGACTAACGTACACAAATTCGCTGGAGTTGATGATAGGGCCTCTGCTGCACAACAGTTAAACGAAATAAGTTTGATTAGTTTAAAATGTAGCTGGGAAATGATAATTCAGTGGGTTTTCAAATTATCACACAAGTCGAAATATTAATGAGAAACCCAATAATTCGCGTGATGCAGAAGTATACAATTGGTTATACCTAGTAGTATCGAATAAACCTAGAATCAATTGGTTCATCATCGAATTGCTTTTGCTGTCCTGATCAACCTTATCGAAGACGAAGTTCTTCTATGTGTTCTGATTCTCGAAAAATAGAATTTCAAAGACTAGCTAGCGCATCCTTGCGGATATACTTAGGATCAAATAGCTCATTATTGAATAGTCCTTTACATCAAGATCAATTTTGCCGAAGACGAAATTTTTTTTTGTAGTCTGATCCTCGAGATACAGAAGTTAAGATTTTCTGAGAGTCACTAGCTCCTCATTACGGATAAACTAAGAATCAAATAGTGCATTATCGGATAGTTCTTGATGTCCTGATCAACATTGTCGTAGATGAAATACTTCTATGTAGGGTATTGGTTCCCTTATTAAGCATGTGGCTCCCATTTTCATCCTAAGAAAAACAAAGAATTGAAGCGTTGTTCGTTTTGTTTCTTATTTTTGTATTTTTATTAGGAGTGAGCACGCATGAATACAAAAAGAACGGAATCAATCGATGCCGTAAACGCTTGTTTTCGAATAGGATGAATTTTGTACCGTGAGATTATGATGCACACATACCCTAGTCTTATTCTCGACATACAGTAGCTTGAAATTTGTAAAACTCACTAGCAGATATATTCAGGATCAACTGATTCATCATAGGATAACTCTTGATGTCTTGAGCAACTTTGCCAAAGAAGACATTCTTCTATGTGGTGTAGAGAATCAGACAAACAAAAATTTAATATTTCTTAGGCTTATTAGTGTCCCCTAGAGGATAAACCTAGAATCAAATAGTTCATTATCGGATAGTTCATGATGTAATGATCAACTTAGCCGAAAACATTTTTTATGTAGTCTTATTCTCGAGATACGGAAGTTTGGAATTTCTATTATAAGTTATAATTTCATTATAACCAATATTCATATTCAATAGATTTTGATCCACTGAGTCAGAATCTGACCTAATAATTTTAGTAATACGTAAATTTTTTGAGAAAAATTAGGTTTTATTGGCAAATTCCATATTTTCATAGAAAACAGACTATTGTATTTATAATTTTATTTTTTTTTATCTGCTCATCTTTACCAATATTTATATTCAATAGATTTTCATATTCTGATTTGCAATCTGACCTATGAATTTCTGTAACACGTACAATTTTTGAGAAAATAGGGTTTTAAACACAAAATTTCATATTTTCATAGAAAATAAACTGTCTTTACAATTTCAATTTTTTTATCTGCTCATCTCAACCAATATTTGTATTTAAAAAATTTTCGTATACTGATTCGGAATCTGACCTATGAATTTCTGTAACACGTAATTTTTTTAGAAAAATAGGGTTTTATTCACAAATTTCAGTTTTTCATATAAAATAAAATATTGTTTTTATATTTTTCAATTTTCCATTTGCTCATCATAACCAATATTTGTATTTAATAGATTTTGATCTATCGAATCAGAAACTGGCCTAACACGTAAAATTTTTAAGAAAGTAGGGTATTATTCACAAAATTTCATATTTTCAGAGTAGTATTGTCTTTATAATTTCAAAATTTTCTTCTGCTCATTATAACCAATATTCATATTCAATAGATTTTGATCCATTGAGTCAGAATCTGACCTAATAATTTTAGTAACACGTATTTTTTTTGAGAAAAATTGGGTTTTATTCAAAAATTCCATATTTTCATAGAAAATAGACTATTGTATTTATAATTTTATTATTTTATCTGCCCATGTTTTCCAATATTTATATTAAATAAATTTTCATATTATGATTTGCAATCTGACCTAAAAATTTCTGTAACACGTAAAATTTTTGAGAAAAATAGAATTTTAAATACAAAATTTCATATTTTCATAGAAAATAAACTACCGTAATCCGGGGTATCATTGATCAGCGGGGTAACATTGATCGGCTTGACCCACCTCATGAAATGTTCAAACAAGCATTTTACATTGAATCAGATTCTGCTATGGAATGGTATATAGTAATCTGCTATCGTTTAGCTATTAAATGACATGCAATTTATGAAAATTGAATTTCATAAACATTGAATTAAATCGATTTTTCCATAACTGTGTTTCGTAGCGGAATGAGATACATTGTCAAACATTCATGCTTTGCGTGAATACTAGATACAATATGAAGTTCGGAATCACTGTATTACTTCAATATGATATCCTAGAGTTGGATTAATTGAACGAAACTTTTATGAAAATGTTATTTTTCAGTAAAATATACGATTTATTCAAAGTCGGCTATCAATTCCTTAAACAATTGCCTACCTTTAGGCGTTATTCGTGGTTTAGAGGATTTTAATCCCAAAATAACTTAAAAAAGTACATAATTTGTTAGAATTTGGACAACATATTCGAAATCAGCGACCCCGAATTTAGTAAGTAAGGGTATTTTCAACACAAATTAACATTGATCACTGACATGATCAATGTTACCCCAAATCAACACAATCAAAAATTAAATTAAAAAACTTATTTAAACATGTTTTAAAGTTTTATAATACTTTTTCGAGTAGCTTAACACATACTCAGAGGGCCAGTACTTATTTTAAAAATATAAAACATGTAACGTTTGCTTTACCAAGAAAATTATTCAAGAAAGATAGAAAATTCTGATCAATGTTACCCCGGATTACGGTACTGTCTTTATAATTTTAATTTTTCTATCTGCTCATCTCAACCAATATTTGTATTCAATAGATTTTCATATACTGATTCGAAATCTGACCTAAGAATTTCTGTAACATGTACAGCTTTTAAGAAAAACACAAAATTTCATATTTTTAGAGAAAATAAAATATTGTCTTTAAAATTTTATCCCCTCATCTTAAACAATATTTAATAGATTTTGATCTAATGATTCGGAAACTGACCTAAGAATTTCTGTAACCCGTGATTTTTATGAGAAAAAATAAAACCCCATTCTTCTCAAACATTCCACGTGCCACAAAATTCCATATTTTCATAGAAAATAAAATATTACCTTGGTTTTTTTTTATTTATTTAAGGTCCTCGCATCAAAACATATATTAATATGTGATAAATTTTAATCTGCTTATTCAGAATCTAACCCCAGAACTTCTGTACCACGTACAGTTTTTGAGAAAAACACAACTTTTCTATGAAAATATGAAATTTTGTAAATAAAACCACTTTTTTCTCAAACATTTAACGTGTTACAGAAATTCTTAGGTCAGATTCTGAATCAGTGAATTGAAATCTATTGAATATAAATATTGGTTATGATGAATAGATCAAAAATTTAAAATTATAAAGACAATATTTTGTTTTCTATGAAAATACGAAATTTTGTGAACAAAACCCTATTGTTACCGCGACCACTGTATGGTGCGGCAGTTAGTCCACTGGCACTGGGTGAAGCACCCAGCTCATCCCTACGCACCGATACACTACACACAGCTTGATTTTGGATAAAATTACAACGATGATATACACGCTGTGTTCGAAATAGCCTCATCAGAAGTCCGTTAGCGCAGTTGGTCAAGATCAATGAGTACGTAGTAAGTGCTCACTATAGTGAAAAATACTCTGTAGTAAAGAGATTTAATAGAATTGTAGCGCAGGTTAATTAGGTTGTTACCCAGAAATGTAAGTAGATCATTTTTTTTGTATATGCTATTGAATTAATCGAAATATATTTGCAACTTTGAAGCTGCCCAGTTTGGCAACTACCCAGACTTGGTTTTCCTTTTACTTACGCCAACAATTATTTTTCTTAAAAATTGTACGTGTTACAGAAATTCTTGGGTCAGATTTTGAATCAGTATATGTAAATCCATTAAATATAAATATTTGTTAAGATGAGCAGATAAAAAATAAATAAAATTATAAAGACAATAGTTTTTCCATGAAAATATGAAATTTTGTGAATAAAATATTTTTCTCAAAAATTTTACGTGTTACAGAAATTCATAGGTGAGAATACGAATAAGTGAAATGGAATCTTTTAAATATAAAATATGAATATGAGTAGATAAAAACTTTAAAATTATAAAGACAATATTTTATTTTCTTTGAAAATATGAAATTTTGTGAATAAAACCCCATTTTTCTCAAAAACTGCACGTGTTACAGAGATTTTTAGGTTAGTTACCAAATCGGTGGATGAAAATCTAATAAATATAAATATTGGCTAAAATGAGGAGATAAAAAAATATGATTATAAAGATAATAGTATATTTTCTTTGAAAATATGAAATTTTGTAAATAAAGCCCCATTTTTCTCAAAAAAATTACGTTTTACAATAATTCTCAGGTCAGATTCTGAACCAGTGGATCAAAATCTATTGAATTTAAATACTGGTTATGATGAGCAGAAAAAAAAATTATAAATATTAAGACAATATTTTGTTTTCTATAAAAATATGAAATTTTGTGAATAAAACCCTATTTTTCTCAAAAACTGTACGTGTTACAGCAATTCCGAAGTCAGATTCGGAATCAGCGTGCCAAAATCCTTCGGAAATGGATCAAGTGGTCAAAGTGCGTGATCTACTGTCGACCAGTGTTATCAGATAGTTCTTAATGTCCCAGTCAACTTTGCCGAAGACGAAATTCTATGTAGTGTGATTCTCAAGATACAGAAGTTTAAAATTTCTAATTTATACTAGCTCCGCCTAGCGGATAAGCTTAAAATCAATCAATTCTTTATCGGATACCTCTTTGTACAGGTTTGATATCCACGTGCTGGGTGCATTGTGGAGTTCCGCAGAAGACGTCCGCCGCGTCCAACGGTCAGCCGAAGAAAGAGGCAGAGTCATGGCCAACCTTGATCTGGTCGGCAACGGGCTGACACTTAGGCGTTAGGCGTTACTAGTGGTGTGATGGGTGCTAGTCGTTAGCAGGTTGAGGAGTAAGACTACTCACACGCTAAAGCCACACTACCGAGGAAACATTGTATACCACACATCCTCCTCCTCCTTTAAAAAAAAAATGCAGAACAACGCAGTTTTTCAATTCCCGGTGGTGACAAATGCATTGATTGATTGATTTGTCTTTATTAAAGAGACTTTCAGCCCTTGGCGGCAAATGCATGACTACCACCTCCAAATTTTATAAACTCCATTAAACAACTCAAGCACGAACCCGAACTTTTGCAACTGCAGGTGCTTAATGAATTGCTAAAATGTTATCTCGTACTACGCATATTTATTTTTATATTTATTTTACGTTGTATTTCCCCTCTTTTTTACAACGATATTTTTTTTTTTTTTTTACTTGCTGACGTTGCATCGTGATGCGGAACACATAAAATCGGATTTGATGGAGCCTCATAGTCGTGCGATTACAACCCATGCTTCTAATCACACTTTGCAATTGGGTGAGATTTCGATACCAGCTCAAGGCAGAGATTTCGATACCAGATGGCATCACCACATTCGAGGTAAAATCTTTTTTTTCTTGTATAAGGATTAGTGACATTCCCGCACACAAACACTAATGTAGAGAATCGTCATGTAAACGTTGGTTTGTTTTCTACCAGGTCACCTCAAAAACCATCATGGTCCAACCTTCTTGTTAGTGGAACGATTTCCTCCAGTGATTAGTGAGTCCCGAGTTTCGCATTGCGTACTGAATAACTTTTATTGGATTCTCTCACTATCATCGCATCTGGCTAGACAGTTCCTAAGTTTGTTCACGATAGTCATTCAGTTAGTTGTAATTGGAACAATTCAATAGTCGGTACACTCCTATGATACCTCTTACGAGTTTATGTTAGAGAGTCGCATCTTGGGGGATTCCTAAGAATGTTGCTAAAATTTTGAAGCTGCAGAAATAGTCAGCTGTTGTCAAAAGGTTTCATTTCCCTAAGAAGTTGCGTCCCTAACAACTCTAATTTGTTTTCTCCGAGGCGATGTACGAAAATTTACCTAGAATTTACCAAGATTTTGAACAACGCGAATTGATGTGCATTTGTTTTCTGCCAAAACGCACCTATGCATCTACAGAAGGGTCACCCATACAATTGGACGTGATAACCTCAATCGACAAATCGCTGGCTTGCACTTGTTTTGGATCACAGCGATTTGTACCCTGCAGCAAGAAGTTTCAAATTAGAAATAAAATCATTATCCCTATGCGTTCCTGCCGTATTCATTGCAGTAATAGCGAATTTATTGTACCACCATACACATTTCAAACTGTTTATCACATTTTTCTTGACTGGCATTTTATACCCGAGTTGCGCATGATGTTTTAAGTGGTCAATGCTAGGCAGCGCCACTGTGTATGTGAAAAACCGCGGATCACGAGCACCGTCAATGATCCCGTAGTGCAACCTTCGCTGTTTCTTTACACTGTTATCATGTTAACCGCATTTATCAGAAAAGCGCCTCTACCGGCACTTAAGCATAATGGCAGCTGCTTGCTTCCTATTGACTCCGCTTCAAATTTACTCGAGCAGTTCACAGATGGCAAGTAAGAGAAAAAAAGTCTCCCATGCAAATCAAACACTTTTCCTAGTGGAAAAATCTTCCGTTTATTCCGTATTCCGTATTCCGGTAAAAGTAACGTTTGTTCCCGTGCAAGGTTAGTTGTCAAAATTGCTTGCGGAAAAGGGAGGAATTTTACTTGAGCGCTCTACTTCGGAACAGGAAACTTAGCTTGAATAGTTCCTTCCGCGTATCCACATGCTCCCTTAGTTGTTTAGTGTTAAGTACCTTCCAACCTGTACTGCCACTGTCTGAAAGACTGCGTTTGTATCTTTCTAATCTAATACTTTTGACTCTAAACACCTATGACAATCGACAGCTAAATCCTCTTAGCTCACAACAAAACATTTGAGATTGTTTCTCCTTTCGATATCATTCAATGCTTGGTTAACACGTTTTACGTAAACTTTGACTTAGGGTACCGAACGATCACAAGTAGTCGAACAAATCCCAGATCTACCAATTTCCTCAAAAGTGTTATGATTATCATGTTTGATAAAACATAGTTTTCGTGGTCTAAGGGCCCCTATTGCCACAGTTGTAAGGGCAGTTATAAAGATTGGTCTAATAACTTTACGTAAAGGAAATTTCTATGACTTCCTTGGGCATAACATATCTTCGCGCCTGCCATACACATGCAGAATATTCATTGGCAGAAGAAGCTCTCCCCCGTTAATAACTGTGGAAGTGCTCATAAAACACTAGGCTGAGAATCAGGCTTTGTCCCAGGAGGGCCAACAGAAGAATATATATATCACTGCCCTTAATCGTTTCTCTGAAAGATTTCCGTGCAAAACTGTCTAGCATATTCAGCATCAAACCCAAAACAATGCGCCGCATCCGTTTTTTTTTTAAATCTTAAAATCCATCCATTCGTTTAGAGCGCGTTCGAAAAACTAACAAAAACCATAACATTCAACTCTTTTTAAATTTTAGCACAAATTACTCAGGCGCTCTTCTCAAACACATTTTACGTCAGCAAGTTATTCTAAAAGATCCTTCAGACCACTTTTTTATTGTCAATCGAATTATCTAGCGCTCTTCTGGATCACCTCTGGCACTAACAGCTGAAATCAAAACATTCTTTTGGTTCTCCACGCCAGTTGTTGTCTACGGGCCCGAATGTGGTTGACAAATGGCGACTCCATAAAAATCTGTTCATTGTCAACCAAAGCAGTTAATATAGGGTGACTTATGCCTGAGCTCTGCAGACCACGCTTCTTCAAATTCAACATCGCGATACTGTCACACTCTTCTATAGCGCATTCGGGGTCATCAACAACCAGAAAACAAACGAAAATGTTTCCCGTGGTCATCCAGACCTCACAGCGATCAACACAATCTATCCCTTTTTCAAACCAAAAATTAACGCACATCATTACTTTCTTTACTTTCTCAAACATCAGATGCCGCAACAATTGTAGAGCATGCACAAATACATTCGGCAAAATAATTTCTTTACGATACTCTTCCAGAGCACCTTCCGCCACGCTAGCTGAAAGCATTTTCATCCGATACTCTTCTAGAGCATCTTCGGCACATCAACCGAATCCAATTTGATCTCATGCTCTTCTAGAGCATTGTTGGCCATTACATTACAGATTTTCAGCTTAAAGTCGAGCTTAGATCCAGCAACTCCGGCGCTCTTCTAGAGCGCCTTCGGCGTCATCAGCCAAATAAACCAATTAATTCTACAATTCATCCGGCGCTCTTCCAGAGCGCCTTCGGCAACATCAGACGAAACCAAATCATTCCATAATCCGTCCGGCACTCTTCCAGAGCGCCTTCGACTTTACAAGCCGAAACCAAACCAATTGCGGAACATGCCGATGCTTTTTTTCCATTCGCCAATGCATTCTGGCACTCTTCGAGAGCGCCTCCAGCCACATCTGTTTAAACCGTTTTCTTCCGAAGCCCTTTCAGTGCATCTTCCGCTGCAAAAAGCGCAAAATCTTCCGCTTCAAAGCAAGCAGCTTTGAAAAATGAACAGTTCAAAACGACGCCCACACACACCTTTTTTTTTCACTGCATCAGATAAACCTGTTTAATCACTTTTAATTATTAAATTTTCACTCACCCTTGTCATTGCACATCCAATTCGTTCGCAATCTATTTCTTTTATTGCTTGAAAAAGCAATAAATCCTGGCAGGTACGCCATTGTACAGGTTTGATATCCACGTGCTGGGTGCATTGTGGAGTTCCGCAGAAGACGTCCGCCGCGTCCAACGGTCAGCCGAAGAAAGAGGCAGAGTCATGGCCAACCTTGATCTGGTCGGCAACGGGCTGACACTTAGGCGTTAGGCGTTACTAGTGGTGTGATGGGTGCTAGTCGTTAGCAGGTTGAGGAGTAAGACTACTCACACGCTAAAGCCACACTACCGAGGAAACATTGTATACCACACACTCTTGATGTTTTGGTCAACTTTGCCAAAAACTCCGCAGTTAATCCAAACATTGTTCCACCGTATTGCAACACCACGATTGATTTTCACAGCATGAGCGCGACGACAATGGCAATCACTGGGGATACGTTTTATGGTCACTAGCCCCGCTTACTAGAGCAAATGTGTACTAAAGTGCGTACTTTCGGAGAGTCCCTGACCTACTCAACAACATTCCTAAAGTCACTAGTGCAGGTGCAGGTTTATGTTGAGCAGAAGTCACTGAGACTTTTTTCTAGCAAGTTAGTATTTATTTGTTAGAAGTAAGTCATAATGACTTACGCAACATAAACCAGCGCTGTCGCGACTCTTCTGTGACAAGTGTGTTACTTGGGAACCTAGTATTCACGCTTTGTCATAGAGATGATCATCCAGATGGAGTGCATCATTCGTCCATTAAGTATTTCTGATGCGCAGCACTTGTTCCTTTTTCTTAATTTGCTTGTATCTTAAAGGACAACACAAAACTATAGATCCAATTTTTGCACAGAATTAGAGTGTTCATTTCCCGGCCAATTTTCATGTCCCGTGATCTCGGGATTTAACAAAAAAAAAAACAATGGATCCCATTAAACTGTTTCATTTGACTTTTGTGTAGTTGAAATATTCGACACAAATGCACCCTTCAGGTGTAAAGTGTCGTAAATACATTAACAAACAACAAACAGTTGAAATATTATTTTTTTATGTTATGGTTATTTTGATTCCATCACAAGAAGTATTATACAATTATTGTACAATTTGCATGAACTACTACTTTATGTACAAATGTCAATAATGAAAAATAAAAGTGGCCTTTTGGAAGATTTAGTTTGCGTAAAATTTAATTTCATTTCGATTCTATAAAATCGTGTTCCAATCCAAAAAATCCAGTGCCTGTTCGCGTGTGTGTTTGTGGTTCCTGGCTCCTGCATTAGTAGCACTGATATCGGTGCAATTGAAGCGTCCGTATAAACTGCCGGAGTGAAGAAAATGCGGTCGTTTTGGGATGTGTTTTGGAATCCCTTACGTGAACCCTGAATTGAATGCTGAGTTGCCGATTTGGTGAGAAAGTTCCAACTACTTTTCCCCTCTTTAAAAAATAAATTAGATCAGCGGTTTTCAGATCGTGCACCGCGGTGCACTTGGTGCACCGCAAAGTCTCGACAAGTGCACCGCAAGACATATCAAAATCCTGCCATCACTACAACGAACAATTTTCGAAAATGCCTTGTGGTTCACTGCAAAACGAAGTTCCGAACGAAACCTATATAAATTTCCAAGGCTCTTGCCGAGGGAGAGTTTTGATTACCCTTGATTAACCAAGTCAAAACCCTTCCAGGCATTTTCAAAGAAATTTACCAAAAATCTCGTGAGAAATGTAAGAATGATTTTTAAATAAATCCGGCAAGGATATTTCACCATATATTATTTTACAAGGAATCAATAGTGGATCTTCAATAACTTCGCAGAAAATATCAAAAGAAATTCGACCTGTATTGCTGCGAATTCTCCTATGACCTGGGAAAGGTCCTATCAAGAATCTCGCAAGCAGCTTCCAAAAATTTCTTCCAATTTTCCATTGCTTTTCAAATTTGATATTTTTGAATTTTGATTGTTTTTGTGTTACACTACATTTTCTTGTGAATCGGTCAAAAATCAAGGATGAAATTTATCGAAAATCTTGTCAGTTTTTGCAAATTTGCCAGAAATCTTCCGAAAATCCAGTTATACATAGTTGAAAATCCTAAAAATAATTCAAGTTCGAGGTTCTTGTTAACTTGTTAGGAATCCACCGGGAATTATTGTTGTCCGAAAATGTTCAAGAATACCCTCAACAACAGAAAAAAATGTAGTAAGCACTGACAAGTTATAAAAAAGCTAACCAATGCAATGTTATACTGTCTACCCCCGTTGGTTAATCTGAACACTTTTTAATTTGACCCCCGCTAAACTTCACATCGTTCAAACTGAAAATGATTCAAACGTTATCAGCAGAATCTGAAACGGAGTGAAACAGAACGCAGGATTAAAACAAAACAGCAAACCACCCTTAGGGTTATTAGAAGTTAAAATTAAAAAATGGTTGGTTTACATGAGGAGTCGTGAAAACAACGGGGGTTGACGGTTATCATATGGAAACAGTATTTCAACATATATTGTTGCAGCAGGAAGAAACTTAGGAAAATATGACAGCATTAAAAAAAAAAAAACTCTCAAATCGGATTCTTTTACTATAATGAACAGGTGCACCGCGAAGCAATTCATTTCCCAAATGTGCACCGCGAGCCAAAAGGGCTGAAAACCCCTGAATTAGATGAACAATTACTTTTGGCCTGTATCCAAGCCTGTATCGTACAGTAGACTTTCGTTTCCATTTTTTCTCGAACTTTTTACATTTTACTTTTTTTAACACATTCAGTGGCAAGTAGACTACGTTCTCCGCATTTTATTCAAGCCTAGATTCGTAATGTCACGGGTGTGAAAGAAAAAACAGTTTTTATTGAAGTGGTTTTACTATTTTTTTTTTATTAACTTCCCTTTTTTTGTTTGATGTAAATTGAGATATATTTTTTTATCATGAAGATGTGTGATGATGTCACCTATCAAACTGCGTCTTGTGTCAAAAATACCTTCACTAACAAGCATTCCCAAGACAGTTTAAGCTAGGCTAAACGTAGCGTTCAGTTCATTTCTGTGTGAAATGGACTAAAGATTTCTGCTTCCTAACGGAGTGGAGACGCGCGATAGGATTTTCTGTTTAGCTTGTTTTCGCGTGGAAAAGTGCTCGACCCCTTAAACACTGTTAATATTCCCTGAAAATGACACGAATGTGGAGACGATTTCAATGGGATTTTTTTTCGCGTGTGCATCGTTCATCGTAAAACAAAACAAGAATCGGTCCGTTGATTGTAGTAATTTGTTTACCAAGACAAAATCCCTAATGTATCTTCCCTTCCCATATCCAAACTCCTAGTGATTTCTCGTAGTAACGCAGAGAATTCCTCGGTTATTGGCCTAAGCGAGATTCACGTCATCACTTCCTTCCCTATCCTCAATTGACCTGCATTCGGACGCGGCCGGCGCTGGTATTGCATATTGAAAAGTATTGGGATTCCAGCATTTACACAATGAGGAGAGAGCTAGTCCCAAGCATCACCTGTTGGTTCTTTGTGTAAATGCAGTTGTCCTTGCAATAACAGAGGAGCAACCGCGGGCGGTCAATCATGCTCATGCTCATGCTCATGCTCAAATGTCAATAATGAAAAATAAAAGTGTTGAACTGGGAACATTGGAAAATACACGCTAACGCCGCTCAGCACTAAAGTGCATAATTTCCAGACTACACCAAAAATGTGTAACCCTTGCACATTCACAAAATCAGCTTCTGTGTCCGAAAAATCGTTAAATTCGCAAAAATTTTTGTACAGCAATCTAGCTAGTTTTACTAGTGACATTGGAAAACAAAAAAATATCGACATTTCGCATCTAGACGAGTGTACGAGCTGCTTTAGAGAATGTGTTACTGTAACACATTTTTGTGTGGTCTGGAAATTATGCACTTACGAGTAGGGCTTACACATTTTAGTGTTGAGCGGTTTTACTGTGTAGCATCTGTTTGAATCCATTGAAATTTCTTTTGAAGTAGTGTTTTTTTTTGCAATTTTGTTTTCTTTGTTAAAGAATTTGTATTTGTTTTAAAAATTCATTGATGGTCTTCTGAATAAATTCATTTTTTTTTGCATAGACAATAACGAACTAACCCAAATACCGAAAACGCCTAAAAATATGCACGGCACGTTCTAATGCACATATCAATTAAACACCCCAAGTTCTCCATACAAACTTCGGTTTTAAACTGTGAAGGCCCGGTCCAATATTTTTAAAAAATTCTTCCACTATGACACTTCTAGGGTCCCAAACCCCTGTTATTTTTTTTCTCATTTCATAACACCAAATTTTGTAAAATTTTGTCGAGCAGTGTTATTTTTGTGTGATATTATAAATTTGAGGTATTTTCCTCTATATGGATGAAAATGTCAAACCACTTTAACTTTATTCGTCGTGAAAAAACATTACGTTTTATAACGGCGTAATAAACACCAACATATTGTTGATAAACGGTAAAAATTTCATTCAATTCGGTTCAATGGTTTTTGAGATATGACATTTCAAAAATTGATTATCTAAAAATAAGTGTTTTACGAGAACGGTTCTAACTTCTCGAAATATTAACCAATGGAGCTTAAATTTGTACCAATGATGCACATATAATAGGTTAACAAACAGTCAAAATTTGAGAATGAAAAGTCACAGCATGTTGAACTTTTTTGTGAGAGAAAAAAGTTGCTTATCCCAAACAATTTGGCCACTCCCTGTACTTTTCCAAATATCTACGTGCATTTTTCAGCCAATTCAACGTTGACTGCACAAGTTCAACGATGTACCAATCACAGTCCATCTAAAAACCAGCCGTGATGTGATCATCACGTTTCCGTTTTTCAATTTTCCCACATCTTTAATCATCGCCAGCTTCCCCAAAATATGCTAATATTTACAGTTCCACACGCCCAAACACAATCCAAATCGGATATCAATCACCACCCATTTAGCGTCACTTCAAAATCATGTAAACCACCACACCCCACGTAGAGGTGCCACCATTAAATATGCCGTTCGGTGCGTGGCGGCTCTTGTGTATAGGATAGATGATTCCACCGCTCTCTCGTAATATCATCCGCCGGTCTAGGGCATAAACATTCGGTGAAGCGGCCAATAGCTATGTATATGATCACCGCACGTGGGATGTCTATCTGTCTGACTGTCTGTTCACCATGCGCTCATCAATATGGATACAACAGAAACACACCTTAAAACCTCGAAATTTTAAATAAAGGGAGAAAACAGATCTCCTATTCGATTCAGCAGCAGACAGGTCGTCTCGAACACATCAACGTCCAAACATATTGTATACCGACTGATGGAAATTTTACCGCGAAGCCGAAAGTGAAATGAGTAACCTCCGCGCGCAAAGTAGGTAAGGCCCGATGACCAGACGCTCCGTATTGAACACCGTACGTAGACAAGTCAAACAACATCAGACGAATTACGACGACGACGAAACGAGCGAGCGAGGGTGATGCTGCTGCTGTCCAGCTGTTTGCAATAAATAAAACATTACATCAAGGTCGAGTGTCCGAAAGGCATTAATTTTCTTCCGCTGGCGTGGTGGCCGGGAGTCCCCGCCATGATGCGTGAATGTTTGGGTGTGTGTCTGTGATTCGGCCTGAACAAGTCTCCCACGTCGATCTGCAACCCCCAGCGGGGGGCTGCTGTTGTAGAGAGTTGTTTACTCTAGAAGGGTGCTAGAAAAACTTTTATTAGATCTGTTTCCTCTTAACTGTTTTTGAGCTGGCTCTCGCTACGATCACGTTTCTGGGAAGATCATCGTATTACCATCTTAGTGTCTCTTGCTACAGTGCGTAGACCAGCTCGGTGTGGCTATTACACAGTAGTTGTAATACATAAACCTTCTGCATTCGAACCATTGCTCCGTTACGGCGACGGTAGAGCAGTCATCCACGATCGAGCACATGTGGGTAATAAAATGTTCGATCGAATGGGGTTGTTCTGTTGCTGGAATATTATGGAACGGACGAAGCCAGACTACTTCCAACACGCGCGCGCGATCAGTCAAGCGATCATCTGCTTTCCGATGAGAGTGTCTGGCTACAAATCGGTTTGGCAGACTAATTGCGGAGGTGGGAAGTTCCTGAGTTAATTGTCGATTCGTTCGTTTTAGCGGCGGGCGAGTGATTGTCCTGAAAGATCATTTGGAAAATTGCCTACACGCTAAGACCGTTCAGCACCTAGAATGTGTAAGACCTACTCATAAGTGCATAATTTACAGACCATACCAAAGATGTGTAACAGTTACACATTGACAAAAACAGCTCGTACACTCTTCTACAAGCGAAATGTCGATATTTTTTGTTTACCAAGGTCACTAAGGGCTGATTTCTTCACCTTAGCTTAACCGGTAAGCCAGGCTTACCGATATATAGTTAAACGTGGTTTAACGCTTAAGCCAGAGTGAAGAAATCGGCCCTGATAAACCTAGCTAGATTGCCGTACATTTTTTTGCGAATTTAACGATTTTGTGGACGCAGGAGCCGATTTTTTAGTCTGGAAGTTATGCACTTTAGTGCTGAGCGGTTTTAGCGTGTAACCGCGCTGTTGCAGAAAGTTTTTAATAGTTTGTAAGATTTTACAACGTTTCAATTCAGCAATGGTTGAACATAATTTTAAGAATCCCTAATCAGGCCCGTGAATAAAAATGGCGCCAAGGGATGGTTTTTTTTTCCTAATTTCGGCAAAAGGCTGCTGCCTCGAGATTCTGCGCATACGCTGAGGTGACATCCGGTTGTTTTACTCGCTCTAGGTTGAACCGTGGCGGTCGCCGGTACCGTACATTATCGGTGACGGAAAGTTTTGGGCGCAGTTTGACCATCACCAGATAGTGGCCAGAGGCGGAGAAGTACTTACCTTACCGATCAGGCTAAGGCCGGGGTGGCCTCTGCTGTACATAGTAGCCGCCTCCATTCCACTCGGTCCATGGCTGTTTGTCTTCAGTTCCGCACTCTGCGTAGGGTTCGCAGATCGTACTCCACTAAGTCGACCCACCTAGCTCGCTGCGCTCCACGTCTTCTTGTACCGGTCGGATGACTCTCGAGAACCATTTTAGTCGGGTTGCTATCCGACATCCTGATGACGTGACCCGTCCACCGTAGCCTCCCGATTTTCGCGGTATGGACGATGGTTGGTTCTCTCAGCAGCTTATGCAGCTCGTGGTTCATTCGCCTTCTCCAAGTCCCGTCTTCCATCTGCATTCCGCCGTAGATGGTACGCAACACCTTTCATTCGAAAACTCCAAGGGCGCGTTGGTCCTCTGCACGTAGGGTCCATGTTTCGTGCCCGTAGAGGACGACCGGTCTCGTTTGTAGTCAGCGTTTGTAGATAGTTAACTTCGTGTTACGGCGAACTTTATTCGATCGTAGAGTTCTGCGGAGTCCAAAGCAAGCATGATTTCCTGCCACAATGCGCCTCTGAATTTCTCTGCTGGTGTCGTTGTCGGCGGTCATCAGTGAGCCCAAGTACACGAATTCTTCAACCACCTCGATTTCATCACCGTCGATATAAATTCGGGGTGGCGGGCGCGGTGATTCCTCCCTGGAGCCATTTGCCATCATCAGAGCGTTCATGATTAACAAATATTTTAATCATGATTAATCATTGGTGATTAAAATTCAAATTTCGGTGATTATTGATTATGATTAATGATTAATTTGATTTTTGGGATGATTAATGATTATGATTAATGATTAAAATTGATTTTATCTGTGATTATTGGTTATGATTAATGATTAAAAATGGCTCATTGATTAAAAATCATGATGAATCATGATTAATCAATCACAAAAAACAGGAAATGATTAAAATATAATTATTGTTTAAAATATTTTTGAAGTTCCAAAAGTAAAAGATAACTCTGTCTGGGAGATTATTGAAAAAATAATGAAGAAGAACAGCATTTGAACCAATTCAAATTGGATCATATATTTTACATGGTGAAAAATTTTTGGTGATGAATGATTAATGATTGATTAATTTTTTTTCTTATGATTATGATTACTGATTAATGATTAAATTGCGAAATCAGTGTGATTGAGATTAATGATTAATGATTAAATGAGAAATTTTGGTGATTATGATTACTGATTTTTGATTAATCTTAATCATTAATCATTAATCATGATTAAATTTATGATTAATCATTAACGCTCTGGCCATCATGTACTTTGTCTTCGACACATGATTCGCCTGCTTTCACTCTTTAGTCGGATGTACGTTTCCGCCATCGTCTCAAATTTACGAGCTATGATATCAATATCATCAGCGAAACCAAGCAGCTGAACGGACTTCGTGAAAATCGTCCCACTCGTGTTTATCCCCGCTCTCCTTATCACACCCTCTAAAAAGCAATGTTAAACAGCAAGCACGAAAGACCGTCACCTTTCCGTAACCCTCTGCGAGATTCGAAGGGATTCGAGAGTGTCCCTGATACTCGAACAACGCACATCACTCGATCCATCGTCGCCTTGACCAATCGTATCAGTTTATCCGGGAATCCGTATTCGTGCATTATCTGCCATAGCTGTTCTCGATCGCCTAAGCAGCACACAAGTCACAAAGAAGTGTCGACAGCGCAGATTTTTGGTTGGACACGAGTCATTTTCAAGTTATTCTGCCTGTGAGTTAGAATTACATGAACGTAACTCCTGTACAACCAAAAATCTGCGCTGTCGACACTTCTTTGTGACTTGTGTGCTGCTTGGGCGATTGTATCGTACACCGATTTGAAATCGATGAACAAGTGATGTGTGGGCACGTTGTATTCGCGGCATTTCTGCAACACCTGGAGGATGGCGAACATCTGGTCCGTTGTAGTGCGTTCATCCATGAATCCAGCCTGATATTGCCCCACGAACTCTCTTGCAATCGGTGATAGACAGCGGTATAAAATTTGAGAGAGTACCTTGTAGGCAGCGCTCAGTAGTGTGATCGCGCGGTAGTTCCCGCAATCCAACTTGTCGCCCTTTTTGTAGATAGGATACCGTTTTTGTAGATGAGATACCTTCCATCCATTCCTCCGGTAATACTTCCTCCTCCCAAATCTTGGTAATGACCCAGTGTAGTGCTCTCACCAGTGCTTCTCCATCGTATTTTAGAAGCTCGCTTGGTAGTTGATCTGCTCCAGCGACTTTGTTGTTTTTCAACCGGCTAACCTCCTCCTCAATCTCTTGGAGGTCAGGGGCCGGAAGTCTTTCGTCCTGTGCACATACTCCTAGATCTGTTACCACGCCACTTTCGGTACTGGCAACGTCGCCATTGAGGTGCTCATCGTAATGCTGCCGCCACCACTCGACCACCTCACGCTCGTTCGTGAGAATATTCCCGTGATTATCTCGGCCGGCACATGTCGGCTTGTGGCACAAAGCCTCTGCGCGAGTGGTTCAGCTTCTCGCAGAATTTTCGTGTGTCCTTAGCGCTCTTTCATCGCTTCGCGATCTCGTTCTTCTTGCTGGCGCTTCTTCATCTAGAAGACTGAGTTCTGCCTGTTCCGCTCTTGTCTGTAACGTGCCTCATTCACTCTCGTACGGTGTTGCAGCATTCTCGCCTATGCTGTATACTTCTCGTTTTTCAACTGTTCACATTCGCCGTCGTACCAGTCGTTTCTGTGATTCGGAGTCGCGAAGCCTAGTGCTGTAGCCGAGGTACTCTCTCTCTCTCTCTTCTTGGCGTAACGTCCACATTGGGACAAAGCCTGCTTCTCAGCTTAGTGTTCTATGAGCACTTCCACAGTTATTAACTGAGAGCTTCCTCTGCCAATGACCATTTTGCATGCGTATATCGTGTGGCAGGCACGAAGATACTCTATGCCCAAGGAAGTCAAGGAAATTTCCTTTACGAAAAGATCCTGGACCGACCGGGAATCGAACCCGTCACCTTCAGCATGGTCATGCTGAATACCCGTGCGTTTACCGCCTCGGCTATATGGGCCCGGTACTACCGAGGTACTACCTATGGCGGATCGGATGTCCCTCCAGCCATCTTCAAGTGTAGCTGCGCCTAGCTGCTCTTCCGTTGGTAGGGCCACTGCGAACTGCTGCGCGTAGTCTTGAGCCACTTCTACGTTACGCAGCTGCTCGATGTTGAGCCGCGACGTTCGACTTCGACGCGTGGTGATAACTGTCGAAAGTTTTGAGCGCATGCATACAGCGACTAAGTAGTGATCCGAATTTACATTTGCACTGAGATATGTGCGGACATTGGTTATATCCGAGAAGAATGTACCGTCCAGCACTACCCAAGTAACCACAAGCATTATATCATAACATTAATTCAATCGAATTATAGTTTAGCTAATGCAAGATGACTTTTATTCTACATCTGTCAAGTAATGAAGCGTTTAATCTACATTTAGAAAGCATTGAAACATTATGGGATTTTGACAGCTTGGTATAGTTCTATAGGGCCGCTATTCAATGCTTCATTGCATATGCTTTATGGCAATCAATAATGCAAGCATTTATTACTTTATATATGCTTTTACTAAAGCTTCCATCGTTGTAAACAGAAAAGAACTCTCAGATGTTAATCTGCTCAAATGTTGCTGTTTGAAAATTTATAGTATGAATGGTTTTTTGGTTTCTGGTTTGGGACATGAAAAAAATCAGATGCTGGGGGAACACAAATTATGTGGATTATTGCTTTCCTTATTTAACATAGTGCCCCGATTTCATAAAAGAAAGGATTGAAGTGCTGTTTGTATTGTTTATTGTTTATTTTACCACCGAAAACTCCTCCGTAACGCCTCTGTATTTCGCTGAAATGCTCTGAAGCTTCTTTAAATGCCTCCAAAATCCCCCTAAAACCACCTCGGACCCCATGTAACGCACCTGAGACACTCCGAAACCCCCGAAAACTCCTTCGTAACGCTTCCTTAACGCCTCTGAAGCCCGCTAAAAACATTCTGAAACTTCCTAAAATGCCTTCGCAATCCCCCTAAAACTTCCTTGGATCCTATTTAACGCGTCTGAGACCTTCCGAAACCCCCAAAAACGGCTCCGCAACACCTCCGAAACCAGCCTAAAATGCGTCGAAACTTCCTGAAATGCCTCCGAAACCCCATTGAGACCCACTTAGACACCACGTAATGCACGTGAGACCCTCGAAAACCCCCATAAATGTACCTGTAACGGATCCATAACCCATCGAAAAACCTTTGAAACTCTCTGCAATGCTTTCGAAAACCCCCGATAACCCCCCTGGTCCTCCATGAAACCCCAAACAATGAGGAAATGCATCATGTTTCGTCTTAAGATGGATTTAGGAAGGGTTCAACATCAACTGTTCTCCATTGTAACGAAAAAAAAGTTCTGTCGGGTAGATATTATACGATCACACGATCGCACATGCCCATTGGCTTTGCAAATCGTATAGATATGTTCATATATATGATTGGTCAAAATGTGACCACAATATTTTAAATTGGCAGAGATGAGCAGAGAACTCCAAACATGTGACCGGGAGTGTACGCAAGCGTTTTCAAAGTAAACCAATCAGACTAACAAAGTGACGCGAACCAAAAAGTGCGACAGTTGTCATCTATCCAGCTGACAACCGATCGACCTCATTCCTGTATCTAATGATCGTCAATGTCCGTTGCCATACCGCCGCCAACCGGACCGGAAGACTGATCATCTGCGAACGATCTTTGCCCCCCAACTTTGTTTACCAAACATAACGGGAAAATGTTAGGGTAATGCGTCTAGTATTGGAGGTGTGATTCGAATATCTTGAAGTGTTGGAATTTTGTGTGCAAATAATTACATTCAGGATGGCAATGTTTCTGTTCATGCTGCTAGTTTGATTAGTGGTTGTACGATAAATCTTTATTGTTGTCATAAGGCGTGAGAGTACAGATTTTGACCATTTTAAGTTTGCCAAAGGAAGTACAGGGGGTGGCCAAAATGTTTGGGATAGGCAAATTTTTTTCTCCCACAAAAAAAAATCAACATGCTGTAACTTTTCATAGAGTGCATCAAAAAATCTCAAATTTTGACTGTTTATCAACCTGTTATATGTGCATCAGTGGTACAAATTTGGGCTCGATTGAATAATTTTTCGCGATGTTAGAACCGTTCGGGTAAAAACTATTTTTTAGACAACTCATTTTTGAGCTGTCATATCTCGGAAACCAGTGAACCGAATTGAATGATTTTTTTAACGCTTATCAACAATATATTGATACTTAATGCAACGTTATAAAATATAATATTTTCTCACGTCGATTTAAGTTATACCGAGTTGAAATTTTTACCCATATAGAGGGAAATAAGTCAAATTTACAATACCACCCAAAAAATACTAAATGTGTTCTTCCTTTAATCTAAATAGGCTCTCATATATCTAATTAAAGATAACTTGAGAACAGAAGTGGAAAATCTTTGGATATTGACATTGATGTAAAAAAATACATGTTTTCGAGAAAAATCCAAAAAGTGTCAATCCATGATAACTTTTTTCAACGTTCAAAAAGTATCAATGTTTTAATAGTTTGTGAAGCATTTGTGTATTGTTAGTGTACGTTCAAAATTTCATTCAATTCGGTTCACTGGTTTCCGAGATATGACAGCTCAAAAATGAGTTGTCTAAAAAATAGTGTTTTACCCGAATAGAACCAATCTTTGCGAAAGATTGATCAATCGAGCCCAAATTTGTACCAATGCTGCACTGCACATATAATAGGGTATGTGTTCCATCATTAATCTCAAGCTCCCATATTCATCCTATTCGACACCAAGCGATTACGGCACCGATTGATTCCGTTCTTTTTGTTTTCATGGGTGCTCACTTCTAACAAAAAATACAAAAATAAGAAACAAAACAAACAGCGCTTCAATCCTTTGTTTTTCGTAGGATGAAAATGGGAGCCACATGCTTAAGAAGGGAACCAATACCCTAGGTAGACAAACAGTCAAAATTTGAGATTTTTTGATGTACTCTATGAAAAGTTATAGCATGTTGAACTTTTTTGTGAGAGAAAAAAAAGTGCCTATCCCAAACATTTTGGCCATCCCCTGTAGGTATGAGATTGAGCTTGTTGAACCGCCTGGCAATTTGTTACTACTCAGTTTCTTAAGCAAGAATGTAGGTCAGTGTAGGACTGGAGAGGAATTGATTATGCATTCGCTCGTCCACTGCGTCTGTGCGAATTTATGTCGATGTTGGTTGCAGGGGTTGTCGCTTGTTAGATGCACTCGATTGAAACGCATGACATTCTGCAGACATAATCGGATCAGTAGAAAACATGTAAGAGGGTTCGCTAGGCTGAGTTAACTTTTGTATGATTTGGTAGGTAATGTAAAAAAAAAAACAGAATGCGTCAATGGGTAGATGCCAGTAATGCTTCTGATCTCAGTCAGCCCTTGACCTTAACTAGCTTGTACCCTTACCCTAAATATTGCTCTAGTCAACGACGAATGTACGTTTCTACCCAACCATCACCCATCCATCCGATCCACCTCTCGTCCAACACTTCGTGGGTGGTTGGAAACCGCGGCGCTCCACGATGTCTGCCTGCCTCATGTATACATGTGTTCAGCAATCAACTAGTGGAACGCTTTTTTACGGGTTTTGAGTGAGCAAAATGAGATTCTTTCTTCGCTGGTGATGACGACGACGTTGTTTAGGTTTCCATTATCGAGCGTGGAGCACGTTCTTCGGTTTCGTTGTTAGGTCGTTCTATTTTCGAATGTTTTGAAAGTGTTTGGTGGAGACGCGTGGTTGACTTTGGCTGATCGGTTCTCGTTCGACTCCCGCCAACGACGACGTGTTACGAAATCTAGTGCTGCCTAGTTGCTATAGACGAGCGTTCCGGTTGGTTGCTTATCCACACGCGTAGAGCGCGGAGTTTCCAAAGACGCGTGTTTAATTGGGCGCATTTTACGATCGTGATGTTCGATTTGGCGCAATTTGTTCGCGTCGGTGATTGGTTTGGTGCAACCGAAATTTGACAGTTGCGTGCCGCGCTCGGTGATTTATGCAGAACCGGGTTGATTGGCCGGAAAATGGTTCTAGCCAGTTGATATCAGAGATCAATTAGAAACAATTTAGTCCACGCAGGAAGATATATTCCTCTCAATTTGTTCCTACGACATCCGCAGCAATTCATCATCCAGCGATGTATTTCGGGCAATCTAGGAACGGAGTTTCATCAGAAAGTTTCTGCTGCTGTCGAATCGCGGCCCGGTCAATTAATCATTGTCGTGGTGCCCGCCGGTATTAAATTTAACAATTGACCTAGAGATGGGACCTCTTGCTGCCGTGTAGCACAAACATATCGGGAGAGGAAATTTATTGTCCATTTTTCATCCAAACGCACTATGGTTTAATAGAGGGTAAAAAATATGTTAAATTATTGGAAGATTGAAAATGGCAGATGAAATGTTAGCATCTGTCAAAAGACAATCATTATAGATGAACCAGAAGGTACAACTGCTAGGTAGCATACATAAGACGATTTTACTTTTTTTCAATTTAAAATTTGCGGTAATTTTCAAATTCAATTGGAAATTTGAACGGTTTTTATTCAAATGTTTTGACCAACTTTTCATCAAACTCAAACCACTCTGCAACGGTCACCATTTCTGTTCGGAAGCACCACAAAGAATGCCTTTCTATCAAAACGTGTGATCGACCGTATATTAATATAATCAATTGATTTGCCTGTGTAACGTACGCGATGACAGACGACGGTCATTGGCGACCACATTTGTCAAGTTCACGTGCATCATACGCCGCTGCCACCAACTCCTGCTAGTGGCACTGTCATGGACACTACTAGTAGTACATAGTGCGTCACTTTCGCTCTTCTTTCGAATCAGATCCAACTTTGTACATATATCTAGAGGTACTGTGAGGGGTCCGCCGGCTGGTACAAGGGGTGTAACAAGCCAGCTTCGGCTTCGGTGATGAAAATGCATTGCACGCGATGCCCATCAGTAAGGTTAATTGCATCGGGCGGATCGACAAAACTAGGGTAATGAGTTCTGTCAGCGTGAATGTGCAACTTCATGCCCAGTTGCAGAAGGCCGGCAGCGAAGATATTGCCGTCGGTGACGGCAATGATGCACGAAAATGTGCATAAATTAAAATTTGATGTTGTACTCATTAATGATGGGGCTCTCTTTAGACTTTAACCAGGTTTTGGGATAGAGACTGTTGATGAAATATTGTTTTACGCGTATTTCTTTCAAGTTCCACGAAGTTCAGATTAAATACCGCATGACAATGACAAATTAAATAAATTATTTAGTGCTTCGGGAGCCCTAATTGAAAAAAATGATGTTCTGGAAAAAACGTGTTTTTATTTAAGTTGTGCCACTTTTGCATGGAAGTGTCAAAATGATCAATTACTAGCCATCCTGACAGATTAAAAAAATATGTTTCTAAGTTGCCTGAAAATGGTCACACTACTTTACTAAAAAATTTACTAAGAAATCAGTAGTTTTTTAAGATGTACATCTGGGGTCTCCAGTTAGCCTAGTGGTTAAGGCTATGGATCGCCAATCCGGAGACAGCGGGTTCGATTCCCGTTCTAGTCGGGAAAATTTTCTCGACTCCCTGGGCATAGTGTATCATTGTATTTGCTCACAATATACAAATTCATGCAATGGCAGGCAAAGAAAGCCCTTCAATTAATAACTGTGGAAGTGCTCAAAGAAGTTGAAGCGATGCAGGCCAAGTCCCAGTGGGGACGTAGAGCCATAAAAGAAGAAGATCTGAAGTTTTTGTTATATTTGTGTAGTTCTACACAAGATTCTATGATAAAATCAATATGATTTTTGAAAACTATAATTTTTCTCAAACCTTCAATCAATTTCTGAAGGCACTTCAGAGGGGTTCCATGTAGTCTCAGCTGATTTTTGGGGTATTGCTAGGTAGTCCAGGAAGTTTCAGGCGGCTTCCAGAGGGGCTCAGGGATGCTTAAAGGGGTATCAGGGGGTTTCAGGAGAGTTCCAGAGGATCTCAGGGTGTAGCAGGGGATAACGGGATCTCTGAGGTGTTCCAGGTCGTCTCAGGTGATTTTAGGGGGTCTCAAGCGGTTTTCAGAGGGTCCCAAGGGGCTTCAAGAAGTTCCAGAAGGTCTCAATGGCGCTGTAAGAAGATTCCATTAGGTCTCAGGAGGTTTCATGTGGGTCGCAGGGGGTCTCAGCAGTATTCCAGGATTTATCTGAGGGTATCAAGAGGTCTCAGGCTCGTTTAATGGACTCCTGGAGGGGTTCCATGGGGCCTCAGTGGCGCTTCAAGGAGTCTAAAGAAATTACAGGAGAATCAGGGTGACTACAGGAATCTCACGGGCTTTCTAGGGGGTCTCTGGGGCGTTTCAGTGGATCTCAGGGGTCTTTGTCGGAACGCCTTTAAAGGCTTCCAAAACCCCCGGAAACGCTCTGGAAGCCCCTTGGAACCCCTTTCCTTTGGGCTCGCTAGAAACTCCCTGGAAATGCCATTGATCCCAACTCAAACACCCTGGGACAAGACCTGTTCTCGGGATCTAAGATTCCTCATAAAAACCCAGACTTAATTAATGCACATTATTCTCTAATTTTATGCCCTTTTTAATTTTTGCAACCCCAGTTGTATTTCAATCTTACAACTCTTAATAAATACGCTGGGCTACTCTGGGCTCGGGTACTCTGGAACAAGATTTTTATTTCATATTTGCAGAACATTAAAAATTGTTATCTAATGGATCGCTAAAATAACTGAAACAACCGCTATGAAACGAATAGATAGCGCCACCGTAGCCTTATGTGATAGACATAACTCTACTGCTGTCACAATGCTAATGTCTATATACGGTGGCACCTTTTTTTACTTGCGGAGAATGCTAGAAAAGTTTCTCCATTGATCCATTGTGACAACGTAATATAAGTTCAATTTTTTTTTGATTGAACAGTGTTGCCAGCGTTACAACGTGTACTTTTAATGAGCATTTCACTTCCCATGGCACCCATTCCTTTGAAGATGTTTCGTATTTGCTACCTTGTAATAAATCCTAAATATTCAATTGATTCTTTGCCTATATCAACAACGTTTTTTTTTATCTAGTTCATTTATTTGGAGCTCAATCGCGTATAACGCTTTGCGGAGCCGAATATCTTTTTTGTATTTAATAGTATACATTATACAGAGTAATAACTTTTTCATGATATCTGTTAGTAATGGATGGAAGCCAGGGTACTCGTGGCAGCTCGAGGTTAGAAGGTCACATTTTGAGGGATGGACAGGGTAAGGATTGAGCCAGAGGTTGCACTGCAGTTCATCCGGGTGTGAATCGCATCTTGCTAGCGTATTCGGTGCCTTGTGGTGTTGGTACCAACTTTTTGTGGGATTTGTTGGGACAAAACAGTGAAAAAAAAACTGGAGAAGAAAACACAAGCGAATTAAACTTTTATACCAGCAGAGCGAAGAAAGTCGAAAATACATCCCATATATGTGACAACCTGTGTAAATGCGCGTCTAGCGAGTAATGGTTGGACATAAGTCTTGACATCACGCGAATGAAATTGCGACTTACAACCAGGGGCGTACAATTTCGTTTCAATGATACACTTTCATGCAACATTTGAATGAGTCACTTCAAGTGTTTCATACATTTTTCTAATGACTCGGTCGTTAAAAAAACTTTTCCACTCATCGTAGCACTCGGTAGTCTCCCACCCGGTCGCATTGCTTGTGCTTCACCCGTCAGAGCATTAGTGTCTCACTGGTGCGCGCTAGTCTCTCAAAGGTTACGGGCGCCGGTTAATTGGATTTTAGTGGTCGAATTTGTTATCCTCTTTCATAAAACATAATTATCATTCTATTGGCGTGCACCACTATTTAAAAATGTGGTTTAAATAGTGTTTTTAGCATGTTGAAGTATTTCAATGACTCATAAATGAAACGAAAATCCAAGTGTATCATCCCATGTTTCATACACACTTGTTTCTGTAGCAGCAACGAACGAGTGTGTTGCTGGGTGAGAGATGAAGCATCACAGCAGTCCGTTCGCATGGGAAACGATTTGCTACAGTCGTCGTACGTCATGTTTTCCTTTCGAAATTGCACGACCCTGCTTACAACCATACCACCACACTCGCAAAGAAACATTAGGAATAATGGAATGTAACCACCGTCCCAGCTGGCCATCTCGCCAATCATTTTGCCAACTTTGAAGAGGACTCTGGCTAACAAAATGAAAAAACTCATCATGTGAAATTCTTCTATCATAGATCTCACCTTCCTGTGCGCCCACCATTGCGAGAGAGTCCGCCTTCTCATTGCCATAAATTGAGCAATGCGAGGGGACCCATACAAAGGTAATCTTGTATGATCTTTCGACCAGTGCACCCATCTGCTCCCTTATTTTTGTAAGAAAGTAAGATGGATGTTTTACAGGATTCATCGACCGGAGTGCCTCAATCGAACTAAGGCTATCCGAGGAGATGAAGAAATGGTCTGCGGGCATGTTGGAAATCATCCCCAAAGCGAAGTTGATTGCTGCCAGCTCAGCAACATAAACCGAACAAGGTTCCTGAAGTTTGCGGAAGGCGGTGGAGTTTTCGTTGAAGACACCGAAGCTAGTGGATCCATTAATGCGAGACCCATCTGTGAAGAATCTCTTGCAGCAATTGACATTTTGGTAGTTTTCTTTAAAAATGCGAGGAATAGATATACACCGAAGTTGATCTGGTATTCCATGAATGGCTTGTTTCATGGACAGATCGTATTTAACAGAGGAACTGTCATTGGTGAAGTGTACACGAGGAGGATTATAACCTGCGAGGCTTATTTCAGATGACATGTAGAAAAGATAGATTCTCATGAATATTGACTGAGTGTTCAAATTGAGCATTTCTTCGAAGTTTTCGATAACAAGTGTGTTGCTCTCTCCACACTTGATAAGTAACCTTAGCGAGAGCTCCTAGAAGCGATTCTGGAAAGGTTTCACCCCTGCCAGGACCTCTAGGCTCGCATTATGCGTTGAGTGCATACAGCCGAGGGCAATACGCAGACAACGGTACTGAATTCGTTCCAACTTTATTAGGTGGCAGTTTGCTGCTGAGAGGAAACAGAAAGAGCCTTACTCGAGAACAGAGAGAATAGTCGTTTTGTAAAGTTTAATGAGGTCTTCCGGGTGAGCACCCCACCATGTTCCGGTAATTGTGCGTAGAAAATTGATCCTTTGTTGACATTTTTGCACCAAATACTTAGTTTGGGTACCCCACGTGCCTTTTGAATCAAACCAGACCTCAAGGTATTTCGAAGTTAAAGACTGGTCGATTTCTGTTCCCAAAAGCTTAAGTTTCAATTGGGCTGGATTCCGCTTTCTAGAAAAAACAACCAATAGAATTGTGTATTTGGAAGCAAGTTATTCGATTTGACCCAATGATTGAGTCGTGATAGGATCATTTTTTCCAACAATTTCCTTAAAAATAATAACATTGCAATTGGGTGGTATGAATTATGATCAGACGCTGGTTTGCCAGGCTTCTGAATAGCTATTACTTTGACCAGTCTCCATTCATGCGGAACGATGTTGTTCTCCATTAATGAGTTGAACAGGTCTAGTAATCGTCTTTTTGCGTTATCTGGGAGATTCTTCAGAAGATCTCATGGAGAATGATCTGTCCAGAGAGCCGTCTCCTGAGGAAGTTTCCCAAGAGAGCAGTTTTGCTGGGACCGAGTCTGGGATGACCTTTTTTGCAATATCCAGCGATTGAAGTATTCGTCACTCTCATTATAAGCGGTTTCGCATGTTGCAAGCCACTCTCCAAAGCGTTGTCATCGAAGTTTCTCTTGAGAGACCCTCAATGAAATGTCGCCAATACCTACGCTTTTTTGTTTTCAGCAGGTTTTTCAGCTGTCTTTCAAGCTTAGCGTACTCTTGATAAAGATTTGAAGTACCATGCCTACGAAAAGCCTTGAAAGCATCAGATTTTTTTATGATATAACTGGGTGCAATCATCATCCCAGCCTAGTGTGGCTGGGGTAGGTCTTCTTTTGAAGGTTGCACTTGGAACACGCCTTTTTTGTGATTCTAATGCACTCAGTGTTAATCAGTTCAGACAGGAATCGATACTCACCCAAAGGTGGGAGTGGATTGAATGATTCAACTCCAAAGGATACCGCTGCTGCAAATGGTTGCCAATCGATATTCCTAGTGAGGTTAAAAGGAACCTTAATTGGTTGGTCTGACCTTTCACTATTATGTTTGATGGTGGTTATAATGGGCAAGTGGTCACTACCATGAGGATCTTCGATCACCTTCCACGAGCAATCGAACTGTGAACTTGATCCCAGTTATAGGTCAAGACGACTTTCTTTGCCGTCAGATGCAATACGTGTCACTTCACCTGTATTCAAATCGTCGCATAAATCATAGAAAACGGCCGCCCTGTGATCGTCATATGGTTCGCCCCGATTTCTACGCCTGGGTGAGTCGCGATTGGAATTCTATACAATGAGTGAGTCTTTTTGATCTCCAAAAGAAGTGGTGATCTCGATCCTGGCGTATAATGTTAAAATCGTGGAAGTTGAGTTCATCTTCAGAAGAAAGCCATGTTTCACAAAGGGCAAATATATCACAGTCAGAGTTGTGAATCAAAAACTTAAACAGGTCTGATTTAGGTTTTAGACTATGACAGTTGCACTGTAGCACAGTGATTTTTTTTCAGCTGTATTTACGAGATTTTTAGCCCTAGAAGCTAGTTCATCTCGGGACCCACGCATTACTTCCCTTCCGAAGGAAGAACTCACTATTTTGTGAGTTTGTCGGGAGTGGGATTCGATCCCAGGTCCTCGGCGTGATAATCAAGTGTTCTAACCATCACACCAGGTCCGCTCCACAACTGTAGCACAGTGATCACTTGATGAGTTAAGTACCCCACACAATGCATACGTTTGCGTGTGCGTGACAGTAGTTTGACACATTTCCCATGGGAAAACTGTCAAAAAAACGCAAACCTCGACGGAACGGACGCTATGTGTTCCAGGCTTTATCTATCGAAAGATATGATCGCAGCAAGGTGGGTCCATGATTGTGCCAGATTCCGAAGATATTCTTCTACAGTAGGTATAAACATATCAAGAATGCCTCTAAAGGTTTCTGGAAGGCAGAGGGCATCATATAAGCAGTCCACGAGAACCCTAAAAGTAAACAGTCCTCGCTTAGGTCTAGGAGGCTTGCTTGAACTGCGGGGAACTTTTATAGTTTTTTTTCTTGCTACCTTGTCGAATATTTGTCTTTGAAGTGTATTTAACAGGCGGAGACGGGGATGACAGATTCTTGCTACAACATGGATCTGAAGCTATAATCTAGAAATAGAAATAATCTCTGGTATTTTTTTGTACTTCAACCTCTGATTGGATAGCTGTTCCTTCCCAAACAGCGTTCCATAAGCAATTAGAATAGGAGTATTAAAGATTTAACATAACAACTTTCAGTATGCATTCTACGAATTACTCTACTCCGTTACCACGCAACGCACCGCAAATAGTAATGCAATAATTGATCGCACTCCAAAGGAGTGCTTCTGTATCGATTTGATCACTCCGAAACAAGCATGACGATGACGCCTATTCGAACGATCTTGCACGGAAGTCAGTGTGATGGTTTATGGCACTTTGACAAGCTTGACAAGCCGGAAAACTAGCGAAACAGCGTTCCAGTATCCGCCCGGAGCCGTGAATGTTGTTTGAGTTGGTTCTGTGCCCGAGTTCGATAGCCGTCTAGCTAAAGTATAAACTCGACCAACTCGGGAACAAGACGCACGCAACGCATACGCATTTGACGGTACGCACTTTGACGCCGATCTTTGTGTGCTTCCCGGCCCAAAATGGAGTGAGAATAAGTTTCGATTCTAAAAATTGACTCAAGCTGACTTTCCTGAATTGTACGGTCGGTTGGTCGCATCCGTTAGCATCATCATCGTCGTATCGAAAAACTGGATGGTGGCGACGATGACGACGACGACCAGTAGTGCTCGCTTCACGCCCGGTCAAATGTGTTTGTAATTGTGGCACATAAATTTCATTCTAAATACTGCTCTAACTAATAATTGAACATTGAGAGGAGGTCAACAGATGTGTTAGCTAAACAAATTTCGTCGATTTCCTCTCGCGTGTTTTATGCGCCAGCCGCCAAGCCGCGTCGGGTACATCAGCAGCGCGCTACCATCGGTACTGATGCTGTCAGTCGATATGGGTATAACCTTAGGCCATGTTTACGGTAGTTAGTTGAATAGGAAGGGTGTTGTTACACAGAAATGGGTCAAATGAGTCGGAAATTGTTCTCTGGCGGAGTGGACGCGATATGGAAATTATAATTTGGGTCAGTTAAGAGGTGATGTCATTTTCGAAGAGATGATTACGTGATAAGTTGATGTTAGAAATTTTAACGTAGTGCTAATATGTACTGCTTATTCTGATAGAAAACAAACTAGGATGGTTTATGCATCTTCTATATGGTAGTGATATTTGTAGGCAATAATCCTGAATCTTGAAAAGAGTCCGAGAATTACAAATATAAAGTTGCTAGAATTATTTTTGGAATTTTGTAGAAATGCTTATTATTCTTAACAGAGACAATATACGTACACAATACTTTGTTGATAAATATTATTTTCAGATCTTTTATCTCTTATATCAATCAAACCAATATAACATTTTGATCTCAATATCAAAATATGATATTATTGAGCTATTTTCCTCTACTCGGGTTTTGGTTGCGGTTCCTTCTTGTTGAAAAGTCTATACCGTAGCGGCTCCAGACGGTTTTTCGGGCACGTATGAAGTTGATCATTAATATTAACTTCTTTCCTCGGTCAGCCTATCTGCGTAGTGACGGTAGCGGTTAGTTCAGCTGGCTAAGAAAAGCACTACGGGCCGTCTGTTTCAGTGGTAGGAGTCCACTATTCATGTGACCCCTAATTCATGGTGTTATGTGGCTTTATGCTTACCGTGCCTAGGAATGAATGGTTAGAGGGGGGGGGGGGTCTGATAAAAACCTAATCGCAAACGGAGCCTGTGGAGTACCAGGGCACCCTTCACAGTATTTTGTCATTACTGTGCTAATCGGAGCAATTGTGTGGTGGATCTTGTGTTTCTTCGAGACAATCAGCTGCCCTTCTTTAGTTTCACTTGAGGCTAAATAAGGGCGGGATTATGAAGATGTTGTTAATTAGCTTAAATTTTCACCTATATGGTTTCGCATACCCATTGTATTCTGTGTATCCTCGCCTTTGGCGTTTTCTAATCGATACCGATCTGGCTTTGTAGCTGCTGTTCTTTGTTGTGCTGTTGTTGTGAAGAGTTTAATCTTGCCTAGTTTGGGTAGTGGCTACGGTCAGATCAATCTTCAGCATAAAAGAACAGCAACAATCAATCTTTGCAGACTTATGCAAAATGGTACAGCCCAAGTGGCCTTGGTCCAAGAACCTTACTTCCGTAAGGGGAATTTCTATCCAGGAAACCTTGTGAACCCGGTGTTTGCCACTTTCAGTAAACATGAAATGGCAAACTCGCGTGTAATGCCTCGAGCCTGTGTGCTTGTCAACAACGCAATAGTTGCTACACTCATCTCTGAACTAACAACCAGAGATGTATGTGCTATCACAATTGATGTATCTGTTGGAAACCTCAACAGGAAATACGTCTATTGTTTGGTGTATTTACCGCATGATGAACCATCCACTACGGATGCTTTCAAGCAAGTCATCGCACACTGCACTTCAAAAGGCCTTCCGCTAATTGTTGGCAGTGATGCTAATGCTCACCATATCATCTGGGGCAGCTCAGACATTAACTGGTTAGGCTCCAATTTCATGAAGTACTGAAGTAGTACAGAGCTTGCATTACTTAACATAGGCAACCACCCAACCTTCATGGTATCTGCTAGAGAGGAAGTGTTAGACGTAACGCTTTGCTCTAGTAGAATTAGTCACGAACGAACCAATGGGCATGTGTCAGATGAAGAATCTTCATCTGACCGTCGCTACATCTTTTTTGAACATTTAAATGTTACTTCGCAAACATTGCGTTCGGAGGCTTTAAAGTCGGCTCGCAAGGCCTACAGGAAAGCTCTCCGGTCTGCTGAACGATCCGGTAAAAACCTTTGTACAAATGTTTCCAATTTGAGTGAAGTCAGTCGGTTAAACAACATCCTCGCAAAATCTAAGGATTTCCGAGTGAACGAACTTCGTTTGCCAAATGGCGATCTGACTTCCTCTGATGAGGATGTTTTGGAATGCTTATTCAGCACACACTTCCCTGGATGTGTGGATATTACATCTTCGGATGAACCTGATGTCTTTTCTTGTAGTTATGATTCCCTGGTCTCGGCTCGGAGTATTGTAACTATAGAACCGATTGAGTTGGCACTTAATAGCTTTGCTCCTTCCAAATCTCCTGGAGCAGATGGGATCTATCCTATTTTGCTTCAAAATGGATTTGATTATTTCAAACATGTTTTGAAAAAAAAAACTATTTGTTTGCAGTTTTGCTACAGGGTATATTCCCAAATCTTGGCGGGATATTACTGTGAAGTTAATTCCGAAACTGGGTCGTGCGTCGTATGAAGAAGCAAATAGTTTCAGACCTATCAGTTTGACCTCTTTTCTTCTGAAATGCTTAGAACGCATTGTGGACCATCACATCCGTGATGTTCATCTGGCCAATGTGCCTCTTCATGTGAACCAACATGCCTACCAATCTGGTAAGTCCACTGTGACTCTTTTACACAAGGTTGTTTACGATATCGAGAAAACATTTGCTCAAAAGCAATCCTGCTTGGGTGTTTTCTTAGATGTCGAGGGTGCTTTTGGCAACGTGCCTTTCGATGCCATATTGGAAGCCGCACGGGGTCGGTATATCTCAAATTATTTCCAATTGGATTCACCAAATGCTCAAAAACCGACATCTTTTCTCGACATTGCGTTAAGCGGCGATTAGGAAATTGAGTGTTTGTGGATGCCCCCAAGGGGGAGTCTTATCACCACTTTTGTGGAATCTCGTAGTAGATACGCTATTGAGGTAACTCAATAATAGCGGTTTTCCTACCTATGGTTTTGCCGACGACTATCTAACATTGTTAGTCGGTATGTGCATCAGCCCCCTTTTCGACCTGATGCAATGTGCCTTTCAGGTAGTTAGCATTGGTGTCGCCAATATGGCCTTTCGGTTAATCCGAGTAAAACATCTATTGTGCTTTTTACGGAGAGGCGAAACCGTAATGGCGTTCGACCGTCTCTTTGATTCTGAAATCGATGTGACTGAACAGGTAAAGCACGTTGGAGTTATTCTTGATTCCAAGCTTTCCTGGACACCTCACATTGAGTTCAGAATCAAGAAAGCTTGTATGGTCTTCGGGCAATGCCGGCGAACCTTTGGTACACATTGGGGTCTAAAACCCAAGTATATCAAATGGATTTACACAACTGTGGTTCGGCCAATATTGGCCTATGGATGTCTTGTGTGGTGGCAGATGGGCGAAATGAGAACGATCCAATCAAAGTTAGGCCATCTCCAAAGGATGTGCTTAATGGCGATGTCTGGAGCGTTCTCTTCAACTCCCACGGCAGCGCTCGAAGCTCTCTTTGATGTTGCTCCACTACACATTCATCTCAAATAAGAAGCACTTTCTTGCACTTACCCGCTACGGGTACCTGGTTTACTAGAGGAAACTCCTGTGAACCGCACATCAACGCACACCTCGTTGTTTCCACTTTTGGTAAATTGGGACGAAATTGTCCTTGCTCCAAGTGATCTTACAATTGCCTGTAATTTCCCACATAGGACATTTTCCACGAAATTCCCTTCCCGGGAAGAGTGGACATCTGGTTATCTGGAGAGAAGTATTTCAGACGACATCGTATGTAACAATGATGATTCCCTTGTCGAAGGTCAAGCATGTGCTGGTGTATATTTTCGTGAGCTAAGACTGTATCAGTCTTACTCACTTGGTAGACACTGCACCGTTTTTCAGGCCGAAATCTTTGCTCTTATGTGCGGAGTGCAATCGACACTTCAGCAACACGTAATGGGCAAAGTAATATACTTCTGTTCAGATAGCCAGGCTGCTATTAAGACCGCACGGGACGACGTGTAATTTTTTCTATCTTCCCTCTCTTTCTAACAATTTGCCTCGCGATTTTGAAGAAGCAAATATCAATTTCCACTGCACTGACGTAGTTGAAACTTTAGAAAACAGAGCAATGGCGGTCGATTCAACCACCGTCCCGTCCGGCCTTAAAGCACTGGGGCAACTCTAGGTCGCAGGTAGTTATCGCTTGTCGAATTCAAATCGAGGAGCTGAATTCAGCAAACGCTGTTCACCTTGTATGGTTATTTGGCCATTCTTCCATCGCTGGAAATGAATTGGCTGATGAGTTAACTCGCACTGGAGCATCACATGCCTTCATTGACCCTGAGCCAGCTATTCCGATATCGAAGTGTTGGGTAAAGCTTCAGATTCACACCTGGGCTGTTACTCAACACAGACAATACTGGAATAGTTTGGAGTCATGTCGTCAAACCAAATTGTATTGTACTGAGCCATCTCCAAGGGTGGTGAAGTATCTTACAAATCTGTCGAAGCAGAATTGCAGCATTCTGGTCAAAGCATTGACTGGCCACTGCCGACTCAGCTATCACATGGCGAATATTCAGCAAGCTGATTCATTTGCATGTGATAGCTGTGAATTCGATTATGGATCTTCGTATCATTTTAATTGTCCAGAAATCTGAATCTTCAGGATATATTCTGTTGTTCTTAACCCGCTGTGGTAAAAAGCTATAGGCTCTCTTTCTCTATTTGCGCTATTACAGTGCTCTTTTCAGGGCGCTGTTTGAACCCTTTGTGGTACGCTTATGCGTTAGTATCCTCTTCCAGGGTATTTTTTCCTATTTCCCTACCTGTCCTTATCCCCATCCTTATCCTTATTTCGTTCCTTTTCCCTCAGGTAGATAATGAAATAGGCTATTATTTTGGCGATGGCACAAATGTCCCAAATAGAGGATAACGTGCATCTGGAGCCGGCCTTCTGATTCTAATACCTAAGCTTCAGATTGACACCTTGGCGGCCACCCAGCACAAACAATACTGGAATAGTTTAGAGTGATGTCATAATGGTGGTAAAGCATCTTACAAATCTGTTAAAGCAGAATTGCATGATGCTGGCCAAAAACCTTAAAATTTGTGCAATGTTAAACTGGGATTCTAAGACTTATGTCTTTAAGCGTAGCCGCACCTTCAGAATGCAATTCTTACCCAGTCCATGTGAGGTTCGTAGATCATTCAAGATCAACCGAAAATCTCAACAGCTTAATCTTTGGCAACAAATCATAAGCGAGTGCCATCAATCACCACCCACTTGATGGCAAAATTATGACTAAACCAACTCGAAAAAAAATACAAGAATAGTCTGCATCCCTCAATCCTCAAGTTGTCGGTCGGATAGATCGACACACTGACTGACAGAAAATAACTCGACTTGATTACATTTTGAGGCAGGTCAGGAAACCGGCGGCGTGGCTTGGCATGGCGTTCGCTTGTTGGCTTTGTGGCACCACCGCCGCGCCGTTACGTTGCGGAATGAAATGCAATTGCTGAGTTCAAGTGTTAGCCTCAGCACGTTGCAAGAGAAGCAAAACAAGCCAAGACAAAATAACAACAAAACAACAACGACATGTTTGCGTGCGCTGAGTACCGACGAATGATGGTGCCAAAATTTGCGCTAAATTAAATTGCGGGTGCGTTTTTTATTCTTCAATTGTCGATACCGTAGTTGATCCAAACAAGAATACATATTTACACTGAAGGTTTTTTTACGCGTTTTTTTTACGCGGTACCGCGTTATTTCAAAACCCGTCGTAAAGAAAAATAGTCAGGATCACATCTAACGTGACTTGACTTTTTTACGACGGATTTTTAAATAACGTTTTACGCAGTTTTTTACGCGGTACCATTACCGTGTTAAAAAAAAACTTCAGCGTACTCATTTATCGATGTTTTTATTGTTTTTTTTTTTGAGAAATTCTCCTAGGGATTACTTCAGAAATTCTTCTAAAAAGTTTTTCTAAAATAAATCTTTCGGAAATTTGTCGGAGTATTCGGCTAAAAATTTCATCACGGGCTCTTTCAAAACATCTCCCATAGATTCATTCAGAAATTTTCTTCAGGGATTTGTTTAGAAATTCCTTCTTTTCTACATTTCTACGAGAAAATCTTTCAAGGCATCTTGCATGATTTACTTCTGTAATTCTTCCTTTTTTTTCAAAAAAATATCCATAAATTTGAGCAGAAATTCATTCGGGGTTTCCTTCAAAAATTCATTCAGGTATTCCTTCAGAAATTTCTTTAGGCATTTTTACAGGAATTTCTCCAAAAATCTTTCAGCGATGCCTTAAGAAACTATTCCAGAGCTTTTCCGAAAATGTTTCAAAAATTTGTAGTGGGGTTACTTTGGAAATTCTTCCAAGGATTTCACCAGAAACTCCCACAGCAACTTCCAATTTCTCCAGAAATTTCATTAGAGATTCATCGAGAAGTTTCACGAAGAGTTGTGTAAGATAATTGTGTATGAACTTCTGCAAAAGTTCCTCCAGGAATTTCTTTTGAAAATCCTTTTGAGATTTACCCTATTTTTTGAAACTTTCATAGATTTTTTTTTGTTTCGAAAAATCCTTTAGAACCTACTTCGAGCATTCTCTCAAACGACCTTCCAAGGATTTATTCCAAAAGTTTCTCTGGGGTTTGCTTTAGAAATTACTGTACGGATTTTTGTTGACATCTGAATTCATGTTAGAAAATCTACCTGGGATTTCTTTAGAAATTCCTCCAGGGACTCTTTTTACAGAAATTGTGAGATCTATTCGGAGAGTCTTAGCAGGGACTGCTTTAGAAACTGCTCTAGGGGTTCCTTCACAATCGAGCGATTCTTTCAGAAAATCTCCCATGGCTTTTATTATAAATTCGACTGATAATTTCTTCAGAAATATCTCCAGAGATTTCTTTACATTTTTCTCCGAGGATTACTCTGAAAAAACTTCCACAAACTTTTCACAGATCTTTCAAAAAATCTTTCATGTACCCTTGCTGAAATCCATCCAAAGTTCATTTAAAAAAAAATCTTTCACGTGCTTCTGACAAAATCTCTAAGGGATTCTTAAAAACATCTTTAAGGGACTGTTTCTCTTAAATTAACTTCAAAAAATCATCCAAGAAATCCTAATGAAATTCAGGCAGAACTTCTTTTAGATTTTAAAGTGTCCTCCAGAAATTTCCCCAAGAACTCATTAAAATAACTCTTTCACGGATAGCTTCCAAGAATAAAAAAATAACATGAATTTCTTTAGAAAATAATTTAAAAATTTCTTTGAAAAAATCTTGCTTAGATTGTTCCAGAAATTCATCTAAGAATTTCTCCAGAGTTTCTTTTTCATAGAGATTTCTCCAGAAAGATTTGTATGAACTTTATCAAAAATCCTTCATGGATTCTGTTCAGAGAATTATGTACGGATACAGTGAGAAATAGAAATTCAGAAGTCCTTCACGATTTTCGCAGAGGCTTTCTTAATAATTTTCTCCAAGAATTGCTCTAGAAATCTACAAGAAATTAGTAAGGGAATTCCCAAGATTTCGTCACAATCCTTTAGTATTCCTCCAAAACATTTTCCTTCCAGACATTGTTCCTAGGATTTCTTAAAAAAGTCTAAGAAAGTCCTCCAAGAATTCGTTCCGAAATTTTTTGCAGATTCTAATAAAAATTCTTATTTCTCTCTTGGAAATTCCTCCAGGATTTCTTGTAAGCGTACCTCTTGGAATTTAATTATGGATTCCTGCAGGAACTCATTAAAAAAATGTTAGGAAATTTTATTAGCGTATTACTCCAGGTTTTTTTTTTCAAAAATATCTCTAGAGATTTTGTTAAGTATTCCACAAGGGGTTTCAAGGTGTGTCTTCAGGTATTTCTCCTGGAATTTCTTCGGAAAATCCATCTATGGATTCTTAAAATATTTCTGTTTTTTAGAAATTCTTCCAGGAATTCATTTAGGGGCCATCCATTAAATACGTCACGGTCCAAGGGGGAGGGGGACTGGTGAAAGTGTGACAAGCAATGTTTTATATATAGGAAAAACCCGTACAACGGCAGGGTCGTAAATTCCTAATTTCAGTGTGACGTACTTAATGGATACTCCCAGAATTTTCTTCAGATTAAAAAAAAAATCTTATGGAATTTCTTGAGCGATATTTTGGGAAATAATTTTAAATACTTCTATAATATTTCTATGAATACTTCATGAAAGCTGGTCCATGGATTCTTTCAGAAGTAGTTGCAGTGATTCCTTCAGAGATTTTTTTAGGAACTCATCCATGTGAATATACCAGTGAAGAGGCGCTGAAATCGAGGAACATTGACTAACTAGCTTAGATTTTACCATGACAATACTGGAAATAATTTATCACATACCTTGTTAGTAATCTGCGGAAGCATTACAATGACCTTTTTATGAACTTTACTACAAATTTTGGAATCCAATCAGCTGAATGCACGGCAATGATCATCGACAAAGCGAGAGGTATTTATAAAAACCCAGATTAATCTACCTAGTGGTAATCAGTGTTGGTAAAAACTCAAATTCTCAAATCCCATGCTTGAGTTGTTTCACGCGCGATTCTTCACTCGCCAAACTCACCGCCGAAAAAATCATGCATGAATTGACTCGCGATTTCACTCATTGCGTCATTTCTTGGTGTTAGGAATCTATGATAGAACAAAAGCAAACCTATCGTACAACAACATTGGATGTCGTTCTAATTGATTTGGATTCGTTTTACCAGCGAACGAGATTTCGGCGCTTGACTCGTGAGAGCACGATTTTGCATGAAAATCTCGCACGTGAGAAAATGATTTAGAGGAGCGGTTCATGAGTGTGCTTTGAGTGTGATTTTACCAACACTGGTGGTAATAGTGCCTTTTTCGTCGAATATGTACTCATGATCCTTCGGTCGACGCAAGTCGCAAAGTTTCTGAATCCTGAGAATACTTAATTAGGAAAAGCAAGAATTTCATCAAAGTTATCGTCGAATTGGAAAACTTATTGATGGCACTTATCCTGACGTTTTGCTCAACGTATAGGCTAGACAGAGCTGAAAATATAAAACCTCTCAGTTGACTGCTTCACCACCTTCACTATCACTGGAGGCCGATCAATATCAAGACAACAATTACAAGCTAACATAAAACTTTTTTCACATATCACTTTACGGTCTTGGGCAAAGCTATTCTGCACACTTCAGGTTATGTTTTATTATCAGTGGTTACAAGATTCATGTAAAATTTACCAGAAAAGTGCAAGTAATTTAAATTGTAAAATCGTATTTGAAAGTCGTATTTTTAGACGCAGAAAGGGATTGAAAAACTATGATTGGGGCTTATGCGATTAAATTTAAAATTTCCCATACAACGTAGACCCATCCTACTGTATATTTACATTTCAGGAATCTAATATGGTGTTATCTCGGGTGTGATTTGAAGGGATCGCTTTAGTTTCGTTAGATTTTTGTTTCCTTACACATATTAACACCACTGGTAGTCTTTTATGTAGTCTGAGCCTATTTGCTTGCTAACCGTTCAACAGGTTATCCAAATGTCACGTTTTGATGTGTCCCATGCATGGGTTTGGTTTATTTTATATTTGACCACTACTGGCGGGACACCTGGAACAAAGCAGTAACACTACCGGTAGTAACTTTTGTGGACTGTGTCTATTTTCTTAGTATCCGTGCATCAGATCACTCACAAAAAAAAGCGATTTGATGTACGGCAAGCATGGGTTTGATCATTTTTACAATTGACCTATTCCGGTGGGACACCCGGAACCGGTGGTGGAACACTATCGGTTGTCTCTCATGTAATCTGAGGCTCTTTTTTTGAAAACTGCTCATCAGGTTATTGAAAAAGCCGCGATTTGATGTGACGCATGGGTTTCGTTTCGTTCCCTCCTACATTAGACCACTTCCAGATGGACACCTGGATTCTCGAAGTCATCCCTAACGGGCGTACCGCGAAGGTAAGGAAGAGAGAGAATGAGTTTTTAGTGGGTCGATCCCCACATCACCCGAGGAACCACCTCTTGGGTATCTGTTGCAGATTTTCTCATTATATATATAAAAAAAAGATGGACACCCGGAACCGATTTTGGGACACTATTAGTTTTCCCAAGTATGATCTAAGGTTTTTTTTCTTGTTATCCGTTAATCAGGTTATCTAAAAAGCCATTTGACTCACTTTTACATTCGACCACATTCGGCGATACACCCGGATTCCAGAACACTACTGGTTGTGCCAAATATGGTCTGAAGCTATTCATTGCTTACCGTTATCAGATTATTCAAAGCGCCACGATTTGATGTGTCGCATGCCTGATTCTGGATCATTTTTATATTTGGACACTTTCAGCGGGACACCTGGAACCGATTCCGGCACACTATCCGTAGTTTCTAATGAGATGTGAAACTATTTTTTGCTAACCGTTCATAAGGTTATAGAAAAGACCACGATTTGATGTATCGCATGCTTGAGTTTGGTTCACTTTTATATTTGGCCGCTTCCGGCGGGACACCCGGAACCGGTTCTGGAATATTACCAGTTCAGATATGGTCAAAGACTATTTTCTTGCTTACCATTCATCAGATAAACGACAATGGTTTGATGGGTCGCATGCATGGGTTTGTTGCATTTTTATATCTGGCCCTTTCCTGGGGTACCGATCTGGAACACCAAAATGGTAATAACTTCGGGACGGCTGGACCGATCTGAACCATTTTCGATAGGAAATAGTGGGACATGATACTCCCATCGTTGTAATCGGTTTATATTCACTATCTAAAAATGAGGTGACCTTTTTGTACACATACACATTGACATCATCTCATCACGTCGAGCTGAGTCGATTGCTATATAAGACCTGACCCTTCTGGGGGCTCTATCAAATTTTCGTTGTTGGAGTTTTCGGTACACCTTGGTGCACGAGAAAGACAAAAATTAAGTCAGGGAGGGAAGTATGAGATTTAAGGTTAATATTTAAAACTAATTATGTGATGATAAAATAATATATTGATACGAAATGCTCCGCGTATCAAAGGGCTGAAAACTCCTGCATTATAAGTCATCTTAATACAAACTGCATGTTCTAAACTGATTAGATACTAAAAAATACTTAAAAAATGTACATAAAATGGAGATAAAATGTACCGTAAACCGGGGTCAAATTGATCTCCGGGTCGAAATTGATCAGTCAGTTTTCTGTTAGAAAAAGCCCACTTTAAAAAAAATCCTTACACATATCGTTTAGTATCAGGTTCCAACAGCACGATTCTTGAAAGGAAACTCTTCAAAGTATGGTTCATCTAACTGAAACACGTCTGATCAATTTCGACCCGGAGATCAATTTGACCCCGGTTTACGGTACATTAAATTGAAGTAAATAAAATCGCGGGTCCACTTAATCATGGCATAACTGTACCATGCTAGATCGTGTTGTTCGATAGAAACGGGATTTTGTCATTTATTTTAGGATCCTATTGGTAGACAAGACAGGATATCTTAAATACAGTACCCTCCCTGCATTTGCTACTTCGAACGTGATCAAAATTTCAAATTCGTTAACCGTCCGATAATTGCACACAACACTGTTCCATTCCGTGGCGTTTCAATGATGATCGTTGTTTATATCTTCTGCATGGTTTGTGCCGATCAACCATAAACAAATTCACTGCAGTATCACCATGATCGTTTGTTGAGATTATGCCACCAATGATCAATGTCACGGTCACTTCTCAGCTGATTGTTAGAAGGAAAAAAAAACCGGGTTCAAGTTGCAGAATTTTTTTTTTCAGATTTCTAATAACTTGGCCTATATCTACAATACTGACAATGTTAGTATTAGTCGCAGTTTTATAGTGATTTAAAAAAAAAACAATCATAAGATCCCTTTTATTGCTAATGCTTTGGATAATGCAGCTCATCTGATAAACGCCCATCAGTTCAGTAAGAATAGTTGTCACGGATTTCCGCTATGGTTGTCAGAATCGAATGGAATAAACTTCCCTCGACCACTTGTTCTGGATCTGTGAAAATCTCTTCATAATCTCCCATGTCACAAGCCATGATTGATCGCATTCTTCGACACTGTCTCGTCTTGCGCACGGTAAATTTTCCTTTTTTCCAACAATCGTCGTCGTCCGGGGCCCCGGTAAATCATCCCAGCGTCCAAATTAATCACTGCCTGTGACATGTGCTTTCGCCTGCGATAATCCCTTGAATGATGTTTTTCGCGAGACGAAGATTAGCTCTTCGTCCGTCTAGAGCAGCACGCGGAATTCCGTACGCGGTTTTACTACCTAATGAACGATCTATATTTGAACTGACTTATACAGCGTAGACTGTCTAACGCCCTCGGCTTCTCAACGATGACAACGCTCGTTCGTCTCTGCGCGAAATTGGACGTCTTTTCAATGTCAATGATAAATGGCTACCTGCTGCTGTTGGCGGAGATTTGCGTTCTTGTTATCTTCGGGCTACTACCGGGTTGTGTAACCCCACTTTGTCCGAAGGAGTTGAATTACACAAACATCGTAACACAAAGCCATTATGTAGCGAGCGTCTTGGTGACGCCAAGCCAGCAAGACTGGGTCAACAATTATTCCCAGCCCATCAATTTCCGTCCTCAGTCAGTGTCGTATCCCCCGCACTACTAGGCCTTGATTCGGGGTATATACTGGGTGGTGGCACCACGAAAACAAAGGAACCGAGTGCGGTTACCTTTCATGGTGGTGTAGGGCAATTACTTTTGCATCGTAACCACACCACCACCCATAGCACAAAAGCTCAAGATCATCATCACATATGGTGTGTCGTCGTGACACCTACTCTCCGGTTAACACGACAGGCCCAGGGTTAAGGGAAACTGGAGACGCGATTACAGGTATCGTATTCTCGCCATCCACCGTTGTCATCATTGTCGTTTCCCATATATTAGTTTCCTTTATCGTGAGTGCGCACTCAGTGCACTTTCAACCAAGAGAGATGGGCATGGCACTATTCTTTTGTTCATTGTGAATGGCATTGTGGGAATGGAATCCTAAGGAAACGACGACATCGCGACACGACACGTCCGGGAAGTGCTGGCCATTCAAATTTGCAGACATATCCCAGGTTAGGTACCTGGGCATTTTAATAAACCATATAGGGTCAAGTGGGGTAAAATGCCATTTTTCAAACTTTCATCGTTTTCAATGATAATTAGTCTCATTTGTTAGGCTTTCAAAGTGGTAACAGCAACTAGACAATATTTGCTCGATACTTCAGCAAAAATATTTTCATCAATTTTTAGCGACTTTAAAAACTGATTCGTAAAACGGAAGTGGTGCAAAACGACCATCTGCCGTGGGGTAAGATGCCACTTCATGAAAACATTCAAAAATTACGTCCATCAGTTTTCGGGCATTTCCGACTCCTTTTCCCCCCTCTGTCCCGCTTTTTCGTATACTCAATAAATGGAGTGTTACCCCCTTCCCGCAAAACGATGGTCGTAATATTTGAATGACCCCTAACATGAAAAGCGTTGACATCAACAACCATGCGTCTCCATGCGTGCCTCAATTTCGTTGGAAACACTTGGCTGGTAATAAAATCACCAGAAAACCTTAATTGCAAGCACGTAAAACCGGAAGTTGCCAGTTTTCATTGGGAAATCAAAAGATTTTTCGTGGGTTTCGTGGCCTAGCTTCTAGAAGAATGTTCGATGCAAACGTATCTTGACACCATTCACCAATACTAATGATCCAGTCCCATTCAGGAATGATTTTATGAGTTGGGCCATTTTACCCCATCTTGGCATTTTGGGCTCTGTTCCCCTATGTAGCAGAATGATCCATTTTACTATTACTTTAGAGCTTTTAGTAGAACTTGTTACTTCAGACTCTAGTTTAATTTAAAAACACTTCACTAATACTTTACTTTTGCAAAAGAAAATAAAAAATGAATAACTCTTTTAAAGAAAAACTAGAAAGGACGAGCAAATTCCTTTTAATTCTACTACTGTGCTTATCTTCGGACAGATAGGCCTATTTCGTCTGTGACTTACAGACTTCTTCAGTGTCAAGCACTTGACACTGAAGAAGTCTGTAAGTTATAGGACAGATGCCCCGAACGCCCAGCGTCCTATAAATAGGACAGTCCTTTTGATGTGAATATCTCCAGAATTATGCAAGATTTTAGAATACTTTCTTCAGAGAAGATGTTCTCCACACCCATACCTTGCTCATAGTGAACAATATAGTTTGTGACTGGTCCACTAGGTGGCGTAAACGATGCTGCAAAGAATGCATATTGTCACAATCTGTGAGCATCATTTCCAATGCGAAAAAAATGTATTTCCCTGGAACATTGACAATGGTTAACAATTTACAGTTCATTTCTTCGGCAGAGTTGTTAATCAATACATACAAAAGTGGATATATGTATAATTGTATGTTTATATGCTTGCATGTTTATATGTTTGTATGTTTGTCTATTTGTATGTTCATATGTATGTACGTATGTATATATGTATGCCGGAACATAGGCATAACTCTGAAATGCGTCAAGTAATTTCAATCAAATTTGGTATACACATTCCTTAGGATGTGGAGGTGGCAGCAGGGGTACTGAAATTCAAGATGGCGGCTTAGGGGCTGTTCATAAACCACGTAGCCCAAAATTTGGCCATCTTAGAGCTCCATCCCCCCTCGTAGACTTTTGTCCATACAAAAATTTTGAAATTTGTATGGAGCGTAGACTTTGGTCAGACCCCCCTCCTCCCCCGAAAAAGTCTACGTGGTTTATGAGCAGCCCCTTAGGTTCCAAAACTCCAAAATATGTGCTTTTTAACGGCAATACTCCTTCGGATACTATGCAATATGGGTATCTATCGATCGGGCTTCACAAGTAGAACTCAAAAATGATTATCCGACGCCATTTTGAAATTCAAGATGGCGGACCATATCCAAGATGGCGGCCATGGAAGAGTAGTTTGATCTATAATACCATGCAATATGGGTATCTATCGATCGGGCATGATGAGTAGATGTCGATAATCGATATTTAACGCCATTTTGAAACCCAAGATGGCGGACCATATCCAAGATGGCGGCCATGGAAGAGTAGTTTGATCTATAATACCATGCAATATGGGTATCTATCGATCGGGCATGATGAGTAGAAGTCAAAAATCGATATTTAACGCCATTTTGAAATCCAAGATGGCGGACCTTATCCAATATGGCGGCCACGGAATGGTGTTTGAGCTATTCTACCATGCAATATGGGTATCTATCGATCGGGCTTCAGGTGTAGCATTAGCATTAGCATTAGCATTAGCATTAAGCGAGTCGCACAAATTCGTAGGTGGTACAGTCCTAGACCGCTGTTATGAGGGTTGCCTCCTTCCCGTCTGAACCAAAGCACAAAGATTTGGGACTAATCTCTGACTCTTAGACAAGACTGACGCAATCCTCCAATGGTCGAGCACTGTCCTGGCCACGTCCTTGCGACTGCTGAGGAATGGGAAAGGATGGTTAGTTTTGGACACCTATGAAAAATGTAGACAACTCTACGATCTCTCAGGCCTAGGTGTCACGGGAATTTGGGTGTTGTTAGTGGAAGGGTAAACTACAAAGGATACGCTTGGTTAACGTTCAGGCACACCATTGTTAGACTGCTTCGAATCAGTTGTCTGCCCAATTTATCCTCGTCATCTTGTTGGCATTTGGTTGATAATCTGAAATATAAAATAATATTAACATCGTACGTCAAATAAGCTACATATTAGTGATACGCTCGCCACAGTTACATATTTTTAAAATATTATTTATATCGTACGATACTTTTACCTGAATCCTGCTGAAATAAAATTATAATTAGCAGTACATTGAAACACAAATACTACAAAACACAAGGAAAAGAGCATCAAACTTTGATCTTGGAATATTTAAAAACGCGGTAAATATCTAGATCAAAATTTGATTTGGTAGATCTTACACCGCAACGCACCATTCTAAGGTGATCTACCCACGTTACGGGGTAGTTCAACCAAAACAGTTGTTAGGGCTGGAAAATATGAGGCTATGCGTTCCACTCAAACTGCGAGAAGGCGGACCAATGGATCCTGTAGCAGTTAAGTGCCGCTTTGGGTGGAGTATGCATTTCGAAACAAGAAAATCGAGAAGCAGTTGTCAACTTTCACGTCGCTGTTGGAAATGACTACGAAAGTGAAATGAATGAGCAGATGTGCGACTACTTTGCGTTGGAAAATGTTGGAGTTACTGCTGGGCATGGCAAGTTGAAACCCGTGGATGATAAGCGAGCGACTTTGATTCTGCGGGATACAACTACGCGTATAGCTGACGGAACTCGCTACGAGACTGGATTATTATGGAAAGTTGACAACCCCGATTTCCCAGACAGCTATCCGATGGCGGTCCGTCGTCTTTTTTTTTTTCCTTCTAAACCATAGGGGGATAATCTGCTCAACAGACACCCTAACAGAAGGTTAGGGTAGTGTAGGTCTGACAGGCCGTCTTCTACAACAAAAGTAAAATCCAGGACTACTCTCTCCTCGTACCCACTAAACCATTCCTATGGTCGCCAAACCCTACGTCTCTCCGGAACCACCAAGAAGGTATTGCTTCAGAGAGGGGCTAGTGCACATCGCACCCACAAGGTTAGCTGCGTAGCCTGCAGCAACGAACATCGATGACTCGCTTTGGAGAGTCCATAACGGTAGCATGCTGGCGCTTAGCCAGTTTCCCGAGTGGTCCTCGCCACTCCCTTTGTCCTCGGAAGGCGGGCAGGGTCAACCCCGCCCGCGCCCTACTGCTGAGCGGACATCAAGAACTGATGCCCACATGCAACCCGATCTGACCTGCCCGTAAGGAAGGGTATCACTACCCTTCAGGCCCTATCAGATGCACCCGTAGGTTGCAGACAGCAGGATCTCACCTACCCCGACCCTTGCCGGGGACCCCTTTCCAACCGCGGGCTCGGATCCAACCCAGTAGACCGACGCCACGACAGCACCACTACCGGGACTTCCTTTCCGCGGCCACTTAATCGTTGTAAGGGTCGATCTCGACCGCAGGGCACCGGTATGACCTACGAAGCCGACTCCGAACCCCTGGACCACCTCTTGTACTGCATCTGGACTAGCCATTCTCCGAGTCCACTCGCCACCTCCTCTGTAGCTCCCAGACGATGTGGGTAATAGCCGTTGAAACGGCGTTCCAGCCAAACTCATCCCTACACATCCTCTGGACCAAGTTGTCCGGAGTTGTGTCCTCCCCGCATGTGGCAAGCATGCGGTCACGCATTGTGCGAAAACGCGGGCACACGAACAAAACGTGTTCCGCCGTTTCCTCTAAACCATTGCACACTGGGCATTCGGGAGAATCCGCATGCCCGAAACGGTGTAGATACTGTCGGAAGCAACCATGACCTGTAAGGACCTGTGCCAGGTGGAATGTGACTTCCCCATGGCGCCTATTAATCCAACTATCTACCCTCGGTATCAACCTATAGGTCCACCTTCCTTTGGTGGAACTGTCCCACGCGCGCTGCCATTTGACCATAGAGGCCATCCTGACAGTCCTGCGTATGCCTCTTGTGCCGCGCATTTCGAAGCACTCCATGTCCTCACTGATAAGAATGCTGATAGGCACCATACCAGTAATGACGCAGAGAGCGTCGTGTGACACGGTACGGTACGCGCTCGCAACCCTCAGGCACATAAGCCTGTAAGTACTTTCCAGCTTCCGTCGGTAGCATTTAGTACTTAGCGCGGTGCCCCACGCCGGGCCGCCATACCTAAGTATGGATGTAGCAACACTAGCCAGAAGCTTGCGCTTACTGGCGTACACCGCAGAGCTATTGGACATCATCCGGGACAGTGCCGCAATAGCTGTGGAGGCTCTTTTACAGGCATAATCGACGTGGCTACCGAAGGTAAGCTTATCGTCAATCATCACGCCCAAGTGTTTGACGGAGCGCTTTGACAGGATAGTACAGTCTCCTACACTGATCTCCGTCTGCTGCTCCGACTTCAGGTTGTTAACAACCGTCACCTCTGTCTTGTGGTGAGCCAGCTCCAGTTTCCTGGACCGCATCCACGCCTCCACAACCTTGATCGAGTGGTTGGTAGTCAACTTTACCTCCTCGATCGTTTCACCGTAGACTTCGAGCGTAATGTCGTCGGCAAATCCGACAATCACCACTCCCACTGGATACTCTAACCTCAACACCTCGTCGTACATGACATTCCATAACACCGGACCCAGGATGGAACCTTGCGGGACTCCTGAGGTTATGTGAAAGCACTTCCGACCCACCTCCGTGTCGTAGACTAGTACACGATTCTGAAAGTAACTTCCGAGAATCTTGTACAGGTACTCCGGTATCCCCAGACGCAAGAGCGCATCGGCAATAGCAGACCAGCTGGCGCTATTAAACGCATTCCTTACATCCAGAGTCACTACCGCGCAAAAGCGAATTCCCCTCCTCTTAGGCTCGAGTGCTTTCTCGGCGGTTTTTGTAACCGACAAGATAGCGTCTACGGTGGACCTCCCCTTCCGGAAGCCGTACTGGTTACTCGAAAGACCATTTTCGCCCTCGGTGAACCGCAACATTCTATTGAGGATGATCTTTTCGAGCACCTTCCCCGCCGTGTCAATCAAGCATATTGGTCTATATGCCGACGGGTCTCCGGGTGGTTTCCCCGCCTTTGGCAATAGTACCAGGCTCTGCCTCTTCCAAGCTTCTGGGAAAACTCCCTCGTCCAGGCATTTCTGCATAGCAGACCTGAACATCTCGGGAGCCTCTGCAATAGCTACTTTTAAGGCCAGGTTCGGAACTCCGTCCGGACCTGGGGCCTTACCTACGCTAAGGGACTTAGCTATCCCCGCAAGTTCCACATCGGTGACCCTCTCCTCATCGCCAGCCCCAGTCCCCGGCTGTCCTACGAAAGGAGGCCAAGGACTAGGATCATGACGCGGAAAAAGTCCTCCAATGATCCCCTCCAACATCTCTGGAGATTGCTCTGTAGGAGCCATCACACCTCTAGTCTTGGCCATAACGATCCTGTAGGCGTCACCCCACGGGTTCGTATTGGCACTCTGACAGAGACCCTCAAAGCAGGCCTTTTTGCTTGCTCTTATCTCGGTCTTAAGCGCGGCTTTTGCAGCGGCGAACACCACCCGCCGTTCGTTTCGCTCTTCCTCTGATCGTGCTCGCTGCATCCGCCGCCTAGCCCGTAGGCAGGCGCGGCGCAGGTCCGCAATCGCGTCGGTCCACCAGTAAGCCGGTGGCCTCCCATTTCTAGGGTGGACTCGCCTAGGCATGGTCGCATCACACGCACGTGATAGCACCGCTACCAGCTCGTCGCCGTCTAAACCGATTAAGTTTCGCTCACGGCGGAGCGCCTCCCTAAATACCCCTTCGTCGAAGTATGATGTCTTCCACCTGCGAGGGCTTGGCCTTGGCCTAGCCGCCTCTTCTTCTATCCGCTGTCTGCTGTTATTGTAGTCGATACTGTAGCGAACCGCCAGGTGGTCGCTGTGAGTGTAGCCATCATCTACTCTCCAGTTCGAACTACTTGTTAGGCCAGGACTACAAAAGGTCACGTCAATAATTGACTCCGCTCCGTTTCGACTAAAGGTACTCTTGGTACCGACATTAGCCAAGTCGACATCTAAGATGGCCAGTGTTTCTAGCAGGATCTGACCCCGCTGGTTCGTGAAACGGCTTCCCCATTCCACGGCCCAGGCATTAAAGTCGCCCGCTATTACCACCGGCCTTCGCCCTGTTAGCACGGTCGTTAAGCGGTCCAGCATTTGCGTGAACTGCTCGATCGGCCACCGCGGAGGCGCATAACGGCTACAGAAGAAGACCCCGTTTACTTTGGCGACCACGAAGCCCTCATAGGTAGTAGACACCAACTCCTGAACGGGGTATTTACCCGTCGTCCATATCGCCGCCATTTTTCTGGTCCCATCCGCGACCCAGTTGCCGTTGCCGGCGGGTACTCGGTATGGGTCCTATCGATCGGGCTTCAGGTGTAGAAGTCATAAATCGATATTTGAATCTATTTCGAAATCCAAGATGGCGGACCATATCCAAGATGGCGGACCATATCCAAGATGGCGGCCACAGAATGAGAGTTTGAGCTATGATACCATGCAATATGGGTATCTATCGATCGGGCTCCATGAGTAGAATTCAAAAATGAATATTCGACGCCATTTTGAAACCCAAGATGGCAGACCATATTCAAGATGGCAGCCGCGGAATGGTAGTTTGAGCTATAATACCATGCAATATGGGTATCTACCGATAGGGCTTAATGAGAAAAGGGATGAGGATCATGGTAGATGGTAGGGTAGCGGGTAGGATAAAGTAGGATAGGTAGTAGAGTAGGGTGAAGAATTGAATTGAGATTTGATGAACTCTGGTTCTTTTTTGAGATACCTTCAGAAATTCTTTCGAGCATTTCTCCAGGCATTCCTTTCGAGAATCTTCTCAGGTTTATTTCCGAGATTCCTTCAGATATTGCTTCCGAGATTGCTGTACGGATTGCTCCAGAGTTCTCTTCAGGGATTTTTGCAGGGGTTGCTTAGAAAAATCCTGAAAGGATTCTCTTATTTATTCTTTTCTGCATTCCTTCAGGAATTTGTGCTGGAATTCCTTCAAAAATTCCTTCCAGGATTATTCCTTTTTCCTTTTGTTCCTTAGAGGATTCCTCCCGAAAAAATATGAAAAAAATATATGTTTTCCCAAGTTTTTTTTTTTCAGGCAATCCTAGATCATAGAGACATCTTCTATGGTTCTTAGCTGGAATGCCTGCTCAGCTTCTGGCCGGCATTCTTGTCATGATCTCTCTAAGGATTCCATCAGGAATTCCTTACGGGATTGTTCAGGAATAACTTCAAGGATTTCTGCCAGAATTGCTTCAGAAAATCCTGAAGGAATTCTTTCAAATATTTTAATCAGCATTTTTTCACGGATATCTTCTGGAATTACTTCACAGATTCATTTTAGTATACTTTCAAAATGTTTTGTCGAAACATATTCTGAGAATCCTAATGGAATTCTTTCTACGAGCCGGGATTTATACAGCAATTCCTCCCGGGGTTTCATCTGTGATTATTTCAGGGATTCCTACCAAGCTTTCAGCTGAGATTCCCTCAGAACTCTATCAGATATGCCTCTCAGAATTCCTTCAGTAAAACTTCCCGGGATTTCTATAGGGAATGTTCTCTCCCCCCCCCCCCAGCGTTATGTTATGTTATGTTATGTTATGTTATGTTATGTTATGTTATTTCAGGGATTCCTACCAAGCTTTCAGCTGAGATTCCCTCAGAACTCTATCAGATATGCCTCTCAGAATTCCTTCAGTAAAACTTCCCGGGATTTCTATAGGGAATGTTCTCTCCCCCCCCCCAGCGTTATGTTTTTCAGACTTTTGTACGTAATTCTAAATTTCAATTGGTAGATCGAATAAAATTGAATTTTTGGGTAGTTTATCATTTTTCATGTAGCCGAAAGACACATTATCTTTTCGATGTAACTTTGATAGTGCCCAGAATACTACCATAAAACCCACACATTGTTCACGACTAAAAAATCATGGAGTGGTACAAACATAAATAGAGAAGCCGTGTAGAGTATATCTGGTTCTAATTTTAAATAAAAAAATGGAATGATCATGAACCTGGGCGTGTACGAGACACCGAAGACGACCTTATAGTTGAGGTCGAAATACGTATCTGTCAAAGGATACAAATTAAAAAGAACAGTACTTAACACGATTTTCTTTTAAAAACATGCAAAATTACTGAAAAGATTACGTATGGTGAGTACGTAAAGATAGTTTGTGGGGTGCTGAAGGAAAAACTCAACTACTTTATTAGATATGATTATCTGTGTAAAATATAACTTGTACAGTATTTTAATGTTTGTTTATGCTACACATAGTGAGCTCTATTTTTTTTATTTGTTAAAAAAAATGAGAAATGTTGAACACTGCAGTCGAAATTACATGAAATTAGAAGAACCATGCATTGCATACTTTATCGGGTTATATTTCTGCGCCAATTTAAAAGTCCTTTTTCTATTCTTTTTGAGTGGTTATCATCTCTCTCACTTGTTTAGAGCTGTATTGTATCTATACGGATCAGAATATAACGATAGCGTAGAATTTGGGCTGAAATAGAACTCGGGAAAATTATTAGATATTGAGGACCTACAATGAAGAATTTTTTTGGAACTACACCATAGACTTCCATTTTTTTCGTCAAATCATGTTTATTTTATTGGAACCCGACCGCTGACAACAAATTTAATTGAAGATTTAAATTGTGAGACACCTTGGGCGTTAACGGGTTAAATTCAATATGCTTAACATCTAGCTTGGGAAAATAATCTACTCCTTGCACGCCTTTAATTCTTTTACAAGCGCATAGAAATTTGACTCAAACTTGAAAATGTTTTAGAGGCCTTGAAAAAGTTTTACACCACTTATATACTTCTTAACCCGATAATTTAAAGAATTTAAAGACATTTAAAGTTAATTTAAAGACATCAAACGTAAATTTAGTAAATTATCATACGAATCATTATAAAATCGACTACTTTTAGCCGCAGTCAAAGTTAGGCGACTATCTCGCGTGAAGCAGACCTGGTTTTCAAATTTTCCATCGTAGCGCATCATTGGAGTTTGTCAATTTTCCTTAAAACAACAAGTGCATGGAAATTTACCCATTCTCACCTCTTCGAGGGGGTGAGAATGGGCCAAAGGAACCGAATTTGTTCCGCATCGACAACAAAGCAAGTTAATAATATTCTGTTCAAGGTTGATACTACTTACCAATAATGTGTTATATGAAGGATATGAGTTTGAGCTTCTGAAAAGTATCAATCCACCTAAAAGTGTGTTGTTTCATCGAGTCTTAAAAGCGGCATTTTAGAAAGGCCTTATTTTCAAGCATTTTTTGATGATTTATCAAAAATTAACCAATTGCTCTAGAAACCAATTTTTTTACAGGAACTGCTGACAACTACGAGGATGGCACCATAAAACTTTGATTCGATATTTGATAATATATTTGATAATATATTTCAGATAATGTTTTGACCCAATCAGACCCCTCTGACCCATTGTCACCCCCAACAATGGTAGTTCTAATCCGAGAATCCTTCAATGATCCATCCAGTGACTTTTCAGGGATTTTAACAGAGAGTTTTTTCGGGGTTTCCCAAAGGGGTTTACATGTAATTCCTCCGTGGTTCTTTCAGAGAGTCCACCATGCTCGTAGGCGTCGCCCAGCTACAATGTCGTGCATACTGACGTCATATAACAAGGTATTCCTGTCGTGATTTCTCCACGAGCAGAATTCCTCCAGGAACTCTTCCAGACGTTCAACCAACGATATCGTATGGAATTCTTCTCGGGAATCCTCAAGAGAATCTCAGTTATCCTGGGACGATTCTAGGAATTTGTATAGGTATTGTGTAGCACACGTAATGATGCACCATGCCCAGAAATTCGAGAAAATTTTCCCAACCGGAACGACAACCGTACCCGTCATCTCCGGATTGGTGATTTCAAGCCCTTATCCACTGGGCTAACTGAAGTGCTTATTTCATTGAGCGATTACGGCAATTGTTCAAACCTTCTGTACATTGAAGTAGCCTACACCTCAGTGTAAAACATAAAATTAGGAAAAATGTAAAAAAAACAAAGTCAAACAAAATTGCAAAAAATAATGTTGTTGAAGACCGCAAAGTGATCCAACGCCTGTGAAAAAGTTATACCCTAGTGTTATATAGCAAAGTTGGCGAAGTATTGGGATTTTATCATTGATATTATTCCTTTACCTGCACTGGAAAAACAGCAATAATGGGGTATGACAGGTGTCGGATCACTTTGCTGTCTTCGACCTACAAAAATACCAAAGGTTGTATTAAATGAACGCATCTTGCGGTACAAATCGAGACAAATCGACAAACTCAAGATTTTTGCATATCATTTGGTCAAGTTTTCGCATACAAACATTCAAGCCAGTGTTGGGAATACTCACTTGCAAGAGTGATACTCACTTGCTTCTATCTCAGTCCAGAAGCATGCTATCAAAAAATGATGTTTGAAGAGCTTTTAGATTGTAGTTTAATCTAAAAGTTTGCCAAATAAAGTAAAGGTCGCAGACGCATATCAAAGTTGTGAGAGAGCTGTGAGTACGAGGTGAGTAAAATTCGTGAAATTTATACTCACCTTGTGCTCACAGCTCTCTCGCGGTTTTGGTATGCGTTTGCGATCAGTATTCGACAAACTTTTAGATTAAACTACTATTTAGAACCCCTTCAAACATCATTTTTTGATAGCATGTTTCTGGACTGAGATAGAAGCAAGTGAGTTTAACTTTTTACAAGTGAGTATTCCCAACACTGCTTCAAGCTCGATGAGCGCCCCCTTAGACGTAATCGATACGTTTAAATTTTGTTCGTAGCTTTTGGGAGCCCAAAACACTTGGAAATTTATGTCTTTCATATAAGTGTGTGCCACCCTAGTGTACATACATAATTTCGGCCATATGGGACAAGAATAAATTATTTTTGAAAAAAAAAATTATTAAGATTTAAAATCATGTAGCTGTATTTTAAAGCTGTTTTTACTCTTAAGCTTAACCCTTCAGGACGTGCGCCGTTGTAAACAGTACAACACTACCAAAAAACCTCGCTCGTCGTATACAGCTCAAGCGCGGTGCAGTTTCATTTCAGCTGCTTGATGGCGCTCGTTCTGAAAGGTTAAAAGAACCGTTTTATATGATTGATATCTCTATGGTCTTACTTTTGGTCCATACTACTCAATGAACTCATCACTGCACACATTGTATATTGTAAGCTCCCATCGTCTCGCGTAAGGGCATTCACATCAGATCGCACGTCAACGGCTGGGCTCCATTTTATGGTCCCTCCCAACGCGAAACCGGGGATGACAAGCCGTGGTGCGGACTTCTAAACAAGGAAACCACGTTTCCTAAACAGACCCAACCCATCGCCCATAAACATTGCACTGTGCACACTGCGCGGCAGCTCAGTGAACGACCGGCCGGTCGGGGCGGCGCGGCGGACAGCTAACAATCCCCAATAAATACCGTGGAACCATGTCGAACGAAACCGACAATCCAACCGACATGTGTTTCTCTTCGCACCTCGCTTCATTAGGAGAGTCCGACTGCTCCGTACGGTGAAAGGGGACCTAAGGTGGATACCCGCCGTCGTGCCGCGACGACGACGACGACTACTAGAAACCTTATGGAAGTGGTAATTAGGGTCTTATGGTGGTGCAAAGGCAGGCCCACGTGCGCGAAACAGAATAAGCAAAACAAAACCGAGCATCAACATCAACAGCGGCGCGGTGGCGGCGGCTTTTGTAAATGCATTTGCGCTAAAAACTCTCTGTCTGCATGGTTGTTAGTTTCGTTTTTGCCATATCCCCATATGTGAGTGGAATTGCATCGCCGGTGTTGCTGCGGTCTGTGTTTGCATATATTCGCGGAGCATGACCGGAGAGGTTAATGCACTGCGTTCACTGGGATCTTTGTTTCGAAGTTGGGACTTTAGAATGCTTTTTCTCTTGATTAGGATATTGTCGACACGACCAATGTTAAGGCGTACCGTAATCCGGGGTCAAATTGATCACTTTAAAACAACTTTCGCGGATAACTTTAGTGGCAATTCAAAAATTGCCAAAAGAATTTCTGGAAAATCAGTACCTAGTGGATCTCTATGACACCATGTGACAGAGTTATGTTCAACAAATTTAAACTTTTAGTAAAATTACTTCAAAAATCAAAAAAATGAAAATGTCACTTAGGGGCGAAATTGATCAGTGTACAATTGAGCATCGGTTAAAAAGAAAAATATTCCTATCCACTTAATTTTGCCTTTCTAAACCTGAATAACGTGTCAAAACTCTTACAGCTAGTGAATTTGACACTTAAAATGCAAATTTAAATTTTAAAATTTCCCCCTTAACGCCTAAAGGTAGGCAATTTCCTTTAAATTAAGTGATTTCTGTTACAATAAATGACGTTTTCGTCAAAATAAGAACTTTTTTTAACTTATTCATATTCAGAATAGCTATGCAGAAAGTTATGCCAACCAAGGTTCCAGAAAAATGTTAAAACAAAAAGTTTACGAGAAGTCCTAGTGGCATCGATTGTTTAGAAGCAATGATTTCAGCTAAATGAGAAACACATTGCAAATTCCTAAAAAAAAAGGCAAAAGTTAGTAAAAAAAATAAAAGTCTAAACTCATCTTTAGACATCTATGAACTAAATGAGGTAAGAAGTTTGAGATCATTCCGACGCTTAAAAGTTCCTGGTATACAATGCAGTACCCAAATGATCAATTTGACGCCGGTTTACGGTAGTCGAAAAGTAAATGCAAGAATGAAATGTATCAAGTGTTGTTTAAAACATATTTTGATATTAATAAAAAGAAACGTGTCGGATGTTTCCTGAGATTATCCAGATCAGAGTTCAACTCAGTAATAAGGCTATTTAGAACTCTTAAGGATATAATCAACGTAAAACCAATTCAAATATACCTCGATTTAGTGGACCCTTGTTATAAAGACCCACGATTTTATGTACTTCGACTGTATGTACATTTTACCTCAATTTTATGTACATTTTTAGATGGTAAAAATTTTAATATCCAATCAGTTTAAAACTTGCAGTTTGTATCATGATGAATAATAATGCAGGGGTTTTCATCCTTTTGACACGGATCCCTTCATATTAATACATTGTTTTGTGGAGCATCCATAATAGCACCGAAGCATACTTCTTTTTTACAGACTTTTCCTCAATGCTTTCTAACAAACTTCTTTAAAAATCTTCCTCACCGAGAGTTGTAATATATTCCTAATATTTCTGGTAGATGCCTTCTACTATCTTGGCGTGCACTCAGCTGATTAAATTCCAAAATTTGTAGCAAGTTCAATCAAAAGTATTCACTCGTTTCCGCCCTGTGTCGAATCAGGCAACCCTATTGCAATAGGGAATCGCGCCACTTGGGCGGTGGCTTCTATTTTCGTCTGTTTTCCACTATAACTCAGTCAAATTTGAACCAATTGATACAATTTTTGGAATGTAGTGAGATAGGTATAGTATCTACCCGTGTACAACATTTCAAGTCAATTGGTTCAAAATTGACTGAGTTATAGTGGAAAACAGACGAATATAGAAGCCACCGCCCAAGTAGCGCGATACCCTACTATAAAGCCAAGATACGGCATTGCGAAAGCCTCTTTTATCGATTGCTCTCTGAGCGAACAACAAGTGCAAGTATAGCGTGTAAAAATAAAGTTTTAAATCGAGTACCGCGTGTGCCAGTACAACTTTACCTCCGAAATTTCCGAATACAATAAAAGTTTATTGTAATTCTTTGGCAAATTACTGACAAGAAGTGTGAATTTCTGAAGGAACCGTTTGAGCAATTTCTGTAGAAACTGCTAGAACAACTTGTGAACAGCTGGAACTACTTTTGAAGAAATTCCTGCTGAAATGTCTGAAGTAATTCTAGAAATATTGAAGAAATCTTCAAGGATACTTCCAAAAGTATCGCTGAAGAAATTCCAGAAGCAATTTGAAGTTCCTAGAGGTACGCTTGGAGAAATTACTGAAAAAAATGTTTCTGAAGAAATCTCTGTATAAATATCTACAAAATCTCTGCAAGAATGTCTTCCTGCTTTTCAAAACTTCTTAAAGAACATGTAGCAAAAATTCTGAAGGAAACCTTGGAGTAAATGCTGGAAGAGAAAGTCTAGAAAGAATATTTAGAGGAATGTGAAGAAATCTTAGGAATTTCCCTAATAATCTTTTTTTATTCTTAACCACTTAACCTATTTTACAGCTCTTTTGTTCACTAGGGCACTACGTAAGCGATTCCAATTGCCGGCACTTAGCCTTTGTACAGCGCCTAAATGTATTCTATTATATTCTTATTCTACTATATCGAACTGGTTTGCCTTTGTGCTGCTTTCACTTTTCTACCCTGTACTTGGTAGAATGATGAGCACGATGATGATATGATGTGTGGCTGTTGTTCCTTTTCCAGTCCAATTGGGGGTCGTCCATTATGGGTTGCCGTTCGCAGATATCCAATTATCCGGGTCCGTTTGAGCTATGAGAGCTCAGAAGAGGGTCAAGTGCCAGCCGCTCTCGGGGGGAAGAAGGGCAACTGACGAAGTGCCGGGGCTGGGATCGAACCCATGACCAACCGCTTATGAAGCGAACGTGTAGCCACTGCGGCACGGGCCCCGGTATGAATAATAATCTCTTGTGGAATTTCTTAAGCAATCCTTGCAGATTTTTTTTTATTGGAAAGCTTCTGAGAAAATATTGGAGGAGTTCTGAATTACTGACTTCTAATGTATCCCTGAACCATTTTCTGTAAAGAAAATCCATGCAGTATTTTGAGAAAGTTCATGGAAGGTTTTCTAGATGGATGTTTTATTAAATTTCTGGAGGAATCTTTATGAAAAAAAAATCTGAAGATAGATGAATTTCTGGAACAATTTATGCAAGATTTGTTGAAAGGAATTCTTGAAATACTTTCTATAGGAATCCATGCAACGTTTTTTGGAAGCTATCCGTGCAAGACTTTCTTAAGGAGCTCTTGGTGAAATTTCCGGAGAACATTCTTAAGTCTAAAGAAATCTCTTAAAGATTTTGTTTACTGTATGATTCTTTAAAGAAAGTCCACGAAGATTTTGCGAAGGAGTCATTGAAGGAATTTCTTTAAGAATCCCTGGGAAAAACTCGTGAAAGATTTTTTAAATGTTTCCTGGGATAGATTTCAGCATGAGTCCATTGAAGAATCATTGAAAAATCTGTGGAAGTTTTTCCAAAGTAAGCATTGGAGAAATTTGTAAAGAAATCTTTGGAGGAAAATCTGGATATTATTAGCCATGCAAGATTATCTGAAAGAATCCCTCGAAAAATTTGTGAAGAAACACCGCGCAGTTTCTATAGGAATTCCAGCAAAAAAAATGCCCGAATGGATCTCACTTTTTTAAGAGTCCCTGGAGGAATTTCTAAAGTAATGCAAGGAAGATTTTCTGAAATTCATCAAACGCTCCCAACAACGTTCAACCATGGATTGGAAAGTACGCTCCGAGTTAGAAAGAATTCACTGCTACATCTCATTTGTAAACCAGCAAACAAGCGAACCCGACTTGCCAAGCGATTGTGATCGTAATCACCTTTTTGAATCGTCGCATCTAAACAATGTCGGTGGGCACCGGAGCTGGCTGAATCGCTGACTGAGGCAGTTTCAAGAAATAGCACATCCAAACAGCCATAAATCCGCGGTGGCTGCAATGCACCACCACCCGGTGCAAGTTGCAATTGCGACGGTGGTGTTGATAGGACATAGCAAACCTAAACCCGAGCGATCGTTTGTTGTCTCATGCTGAAACTGTATATAGGTAGGTTTGCAGCTGCGAGCGGCGCTTGTAGATCGAGCGATATCCATAGTTTAGCGCTGCTGCATACTAGACGATGCGACGGTTAGCACCGTTAGAGGTCTTTCCCTTGTGGTCTTCTCTATTATTAGCGAAAAATATTGCAAACTTCGATCGAACGGTAGTTGGCGGCGGTACCATCCGAATCCAGCTAGTCGGTACCAGTATGCAAATGAATAGAAAAATCGAAATCGACTAATCTAATCTACCGGCGACTGATCTACAACAGCTCTGCGCAATCAGTGTTCGGATGTTTGCGAAATCAGAGGAGGTTTGTTTCGAAAGTTGCTAAATAACTCGTTGCATGACCTATTATGCACATCGATCCGCGATAGGTAAAGAGATAACGTTAAGCGACTTAATTTAGTTTTTGGATTGTGGTGACATTGAGAATCTAGTTTGACATGACTCCAAATTATTATGGTGTCCTTCAAATTTTAACGTGTGTTAAAAGTTCTGATTAGAACGCATAGCATTTTCCTGATCAATATGTTATCGTTCGAACTGTGACAAAGCCTGCTACTCAGCTTTGTAAACTTCTGTAAGCCCTTCCACAGGGTTCCAGGTCATTTGGCCGAATACCGTTTGGTTGAACGTCGTTTAGCTGACAGGGCCGTTTGATCGAATACCGGAAATAGACGGAAAAATCTAGGATAAAACGTTTCAAGCGTGTGTAGAGTTCTTCCTGGAATGGTGGTGTTCTAGCAATAATATCTATGTTGAGTGCAGAATAAGCTTAAGTTAACATACACATAAATGAAAACATTTAAAAAATATCCATGTCATCCGCAAAGCAGACAAAGAGCAATGTTTAAAAGTAGGCATGAGAATCCGTCACCTTGTCGTAGTCCCCAGCGAGATTTGAATGAGCTGGATATTTCATCCAAAACCCTTACGCAGTTTTGCTGACCGTCTTTGCTTTTGCTTTGAGTAGTTTGATCATCTTCCCAAGAAAGTTATTTTCGTCCATGACTTTCCTTAGCTCTGTGTAGTTTGTACTGTCGTATGCCGTCTTGAAGTTGATGAACAGGTGATGCATATGATGCATTGCATATGCGTTGGGACCTGGTATTCACGGCATTTCTGTAGGATTTGTCGTACGGTGAAGTTCTTGTTCATTGTCGAGCTGCTGTTAATTAAGTCGGCTTGATAACTTCCCACGAATCTATTTGTTTTAGTTGACAGACGACGGAAAACGATCTGGGATTGAACTTCGTACACTGGAACCTCTTTTTAAGCACATGGCTGGGGGTGCATAAAATAAAAATGTGCTTAAATTAAAAAAAAAAAAGGCATAAAAAAGGGAAATTTGTGCATCAATTAAGTTTAAGGAAACTTAGTGTTTTTTCGGCTTTCAGTCACAGAAAAAGCGTTGATTGTTTTAAATCATTGCCTACGTTTCGATCCTGTGGTTGGGATCTTCATCAGGGCTTCCAGATTCCAACCACAGGATCGAAACGTAGGCAATGATTTAAAACAATCAACGCTTTTTCTGTGACTGAAAGCCGAAAAAACACCAAGTTTCCGTAAAACCCAGTCAGTCCCTGTATGTAATTAAGTTTAAGATTTAATCAGGGAATCTAGTTTGCGAGAACAGGTCTTGCTCCTGAGTATTTGAGGGGGTTTCCAGAAAGTTCCAAAAGAGGGGATATCAGGAGTCTTTGAAGGAGCGTTTCAAGGTATTTCAAAGAGTTTCAGAGGGTTTCAGAAACATTTTAAGGGTGTTAATATAAATTTCAGGGGCGTTCATTAGAATATCAGGGACGTTTCAAGAGGTTTTCAGGTGCATTTCAGGGGGTTTCTGGAGCCTATTAAAATTTATTATGATGATTTCATGGGCATTACAATGGGATTATGGAATATTCATGTGCGTTTCGAGGAATTTCAGATCAGGGCCGTTATCAGGGGGTTTCAAGAACACCCCTATATCAAAGGGCATTTTAGGGGCTCTTTTTTAAGATATTTTAATTTTCTAAAGTGCCTCTGAAATGTCCCGAAAATCCGCATGACCCTATGCAATGCACCTGAGACACTCCGAAACAACTCTGAAACCTGCTGAAAATGCTATGAAACTTCCTGAAATGACTTCATAATCTTCTTGAAACACCCATGGACCCCATGTAACGCACTTTTCTTTTCTTTTATAGAATGAGAAAATCTGCAACAGATACCCAAGAGGTGGTTCCTCGGGTGAGGTGGGGATCGACCCACTAAAAACTCATTCTCTCTCTTTTCCTTACCTTCGCGGTACGCCCGTTCGGGATGACTTCGAGAAATGTAACGCACTTAGGAACCTCCGAAACCCTGAAAACGCCTCTGAATCCCGCCGAAAATGCTATGAAAACCCCCTAAACCCTCCTCGACCCCGTGTAACATACCTAATACCTTCCGAAACCCACGAAAACTTCTCCGTAACGCCTCTGAACTCCCCCAAAAATGTTCTGAAACTTCCTGAAATACCTCCATAATCCCCCTGACACCCTCCCCCCGGACTCCATGTAACGCACCTTAGATCCTTTGAAACCCCTGAAAACGCCTGCAAAACGCCTCTGAATCTCGCCGATAACACTCTGAAACATCCTGAAATGCCTCGAAGATCTCCGTAAAGCCTCCCTCAGACTTCATAAAACGCACCTGAGAGGCTTTGAAACCCCCGGAAAACTCCTCTGATTCCCACCGAAAATGCTCTTAATTTTCCTAAAATGCCTCCAAAATCCCCCTAAACCCCCCTCGGACCCCATGTAACGCACCTGAGACCCTCTGAAACTCCTGAAAGCGCCTTTGAATCCCGCAAAAATGTTCTGAAACATCTTGAAATGCCTTCGGAATCCTCCTAATACCCCCTAGGGCACTATGTTACGCAACTAAGACCCTCAGAAACCCTCAAAAACGCCTCGCAACGCCTCTGAAACTAGTTTAAAATGCTATGAAACTTCCTGAAATGCCTCGGTATGACAAACCTCCTGCAGCGCTACGATGCCAAACCCGCGGTGCTTCAATAGATCGGCGAGTATGCGGGTGCCTCCAATGAAGTTAAGAGATCGGCAGTTCCACGTGCCGAGTTTCCAATCGCAAGTCCTTTTTGTTCGCTGGGGTCGTTGCCGTTGGTCTCGGTTCGTATTACATATTCTTTTTCTGATTTTCCGTTGCAATGCTGTTTTTACGCACTAATCCCCTACTTACCGGAGGTGACTTCGTTGGGAAATCGGCCGTGTTCTGCGTCATTTATTCGAATCAAGCTTTGGATCGTGCCGTTGGATATCGGAGCTCGATTAAGATTTTCGAATTAAGATGAAATAAATAAATAAATAAATAAATGCTTGCAAAGACTTGGCCAGGTGTGTGGAGATGAGTGGGTCTCTGTTATTGCAGATAGTAGCGAAATCTACCATAGCAATGGATATACTCATCTTTGCAACTCCATCCACGATTTGTGCAAGTATTCGTGCTATGCTCTACTATGCTAACCCCCTACTTACCGGAGGTTCATAGTGCACAGTTGAGCTTAGAGTCCTTCCCTAGCACTCGGACGTCGTCGATCAGCCACCCCTAACATGAGGAACAGACGCTGTTGTGAGCCGCTCCTCCTGGAGAGCAGACGCTCATGTTTCCAGAAGCAAACTTGCCCCGATATTATGGTATTTTTCATTTAATATGAAAGGGAGCGTCCATAAATGATGTAGCATTTTTTGAACGATGTTTTATTCCCCCTCCCTCCTCGTTGCATATTTTCACATACCTAATACATGGCTGGTCATTCAATCTCAGACTCCCCCTAAAAAGCTACGTCATTTAAGGACGCTCCCAAAGTCGTTGGTTTCTATGTTCAAGATAGAACCGCTGTTCATTACTTAAACGATTGGTAGTTCTGAAAGACTGAGGAACGTTGAACCGTGGAACTGTGGAACGTGCTCGACATGATTCAGGAATGTGAGTCACAAAGAACGCTGCGCATGTAATCTGCGGAATGCGTTCGTTTTTCTTCGCGGTCTCAAAACACAACTCGCCGTTGTCTGATACAGTTAATTAGTACGCAGATTCATTTCATCCAAAATGTCACGAATTCTTCATTCCAAATGTGAAAGAAGAAAAAACAAACGAGAATCTAAAAGAGCACCGTCTGAGAATTTGGTTCACACAGCGCTCCCGCATCTCCATCGGCAGCCAGTCGAACAACCAAACCCAAACTCCGCCAACATCGGTGTTGGAAGCCGTCTACCAAAGTGAGTGACAGAGACCGTGCCGTGCCAGATAAAAACCGGCGAGATTTGTCGCGCACAGTCTGACTTAAACACGCTCTGAACTTGCGCCTTGCACCTCTACCCACGATGCACACTAAGCGACGACCGTGTCTGACAAAATCTCTGATCTTCAACTTGATCTTCTCTCCCATCCAACTCGATGTTCGCCACGTCACATCGACGCCGTCGCCGTCTAGAGATTGAGGCAATTAGTCACTGTTGTTGTTGCTGCTGGTGGCGCAGCGGGGTGGAATCGATGCACTCAACTCTGAACCGTGGACCCACCCCGATCCGAAACCCGCACCAGACAAACAACGTGCATTTAATGCACTTTTAACGATACATTTTACGAGTTCCTTTGCTTTTCACCTCTCCCGCTGGTGCTGGGTCGCATCGTGATGGCAGATCGCGGGGGCCACAGAACGATCGCAAAACCTCTCATCATAATAAAGTGCAATTAGTATTGTAACCGGCATGCGTGAGTGTGTTATATGTACTTTATTTATGATGGGAGGAGGTGATGAGACATCATCGTCAATGGTCCTCTTTGCGGTCCCATCGAAATGGTTTGTGATGCACTTTAGGTTGCCAAATATTTCACCTCTCAGGCAATGCAGCCGGCGATGACGTTTGGGATGGCCAACGTAAATAATCACACATTCGTTGGGCGCCAAACGTTCTTTCAGGCATCAGCTACAGCAACGAAAGAGTCCCTAGCAGCTCTGGCGGAAGAATTGTGTGGCCGTTGTGCGAATGGGGCAATAAAGATGTCTCGAAACCTGACTGGTCAGGGCGGCACATTCTCGAGTGAACCGACCGGTATGTTCGTAAATTAAAAGACGATTTATTTACATTCACTGCGTGTGACACGTTTTATTTAACGCATACTTTGTGCTTTGTTACGACTTATTTCGCTGTTGGCACTAGTGGGTTTATGCGCTGAATTTAGCTTTCTGTTGTAGAGAAACCGTTTATGTTGCTCTACAGAATGCTCCGTTACCGATTGGTTTCGTTATATTTATTATCATATGTTTCATTATCACTTATCATATGTTGTATTTTCACTTCTAACAAAAATACAAAATTAGGAGACACAACAAACATCCTTTATTTTAAATAGGACGAAATTGAAAGTAAGGTACCTTGTTGCTAAAGGGTGGTACGGTCAAATTTTGGTCATACAATTTTTTTTCATAACTTTAGATTGAGTACACCTAAATAGCTGATTTTTGGACCAGTAATGGTACATTGTATGTAGCTTATACCTAAAATTTGCATCAAAATCGGTTTTGTATTTGCGAAGATATAGTTGAATCCTGAGATCTTCAATTTCAAAGATTTGTAGAAAAAGGATAAAAAAATAAGAACATATTTTTACTGTTTTATTTATATAGCCAGAAAAAGTTAACCGATTTCAATGAAAATTTTCTGTTTGTAAAGTATACATTTCAAAATGTTGTGTAATAGTAGTTTACGCAACAAGGTGCAGAATGAAGATTTTTACAGCACGAGTCGTACATTTATCCAACGAGGCTTGCCGAGTTGGATAATTACGACGAGTGCTGTAAAAATCGAGTTCTGCACCGAGTTGCGTTCAACGTTTTTTGCAACTTCATAAATTACCACTGGAGGATAGTTTTCAACAAAACAGTTTCATCAGACTGCACACTGATGTTCATAGTCATGATAAAGGAAGTCTGATCATAGCAGGTTATACAGTGCAGTTGTCACTATTTTTCAAACCTGCGTCCAGAAAGCATCAATAAGTTGATCAAAACTGAAAATAGTGCTGTAATGGTTCATTACGTAACGCAAATCAGTGCTGTAATGAACCATTACAGCACTGTTAATTTTGTGTGGGAAAGTAGGCCTTTTACTGGCAGATATGCGTGAGGTAAAATAGCCTATTACGATGAGAAGTTGAAAAAAAAAAATGTTTATCCAATTTTATCTAGCCGTTACAAAGTTATATTTTCCTAAGTGGCACCCGGCCAGCTTTTTTTTTCATATTCAAACTGCTACAACTTTGAAAGTATCCATACAAAATGGCTCAAAATTTAACTAAGAACATATTTTTTAATAGTATTATACTGTGAAATTTTCATAAGAATCGGAGCAGTATTGGTAGTTCTATAATCAAAATTGTGCTTTATTGTCCTTAAATTGCCGAAAATTTACTATGGAGCGCTTTGTACAACATTTTGAAAAGGCAGGTCGTTGGTTTTATCTATATATCAACCAATACTGAATGGATTTTGATAAAAAATATGGTATAAGCTACATATGTATAATGTACCATTACTGGTCCGAAAATAAGCTGTTTTGGTGTACGCAGTCTACACCGTGTCCAATAAGTTCTCATACAAAATGCAAATTTAGAAAATATCATTTTATTTCACATATGTGATTCATATTTTCAAAATGAATACATGTATTGAAAGGCCACATAATACTGATTAAATAAAGCATACGGTTTAGAATAACTTTATTTTCTACTAGCTGTCCCGGCAAACGTTGTCTCGCCAAGCTGTGGTGGTTTGACAATTGTTGAGCTCATAACGTCACCGCACTCTAGATTGCTCTCATTTCGATCGTGTTAATTTCCTTCCCAGTTCACGAAAATCAGTGTTTTATTAATTTTCTTTTTTTTTCTAGTTGATTTTCGTAACTTTTTGTACATATAAACACAGCCAACATGAATACGAACCGAACCGTGCAAGAGTCATGCTGATCGGTTCACCCGTTCCTGAGTTTTGTTGCCTCAAAGACAATTTAAACTCATTTTTATATATATAGGTTTGTTTTTATAAACCTAGCAGTACACTTCCATTTTAAGAAATCCGTTTTCTCCGGCACGCAAGAAAAAATATCCGAAAAGTTTTTCATTCTACGGTAGCGAAATAGAGTCCATAAGGATAAATTTTGAGTTTGTATCCCAAGTGATGTACCAATTGGATATACTAAGGCTAAAATAATACAGTTTTAGTGATGATATGGTAAGAAATTTGCAAGTAAGCTCAACTTGGGCTAATTTTCATGAAAATAACCGTTATTTCAAAGATAAACATCAATAAACGTAAATTTTGGACAAAATTTATCACAATTGGAATAAAAGCATGTTTTCTAAGTGAGAATGGTGTGAATTAACCAGATTAGATGCACCAATGCTTCTTTAACACAACAAATCTCATTGAAACAGGTAAATTGACATTTTTGTTTAATTTACGTTTTATTTTGTACAAAATAAAACGGCTCCGTACTTAACCAATACAGGATCCCATATTTTATCTTTTCTGGTCATAGTTGTTACTACCCAAGTAACATTTTTAGTTTTCTTATAGCCTACAAGCTGTTGTTACAATCAAACCGTTAAAACTCATTTTAAAGCTTAGTAATCTCAACAGCTCTAATAAACCCCTGATAAAACCCCATAAAACCCAAAAGGGCCCACCCTACAGGAGGTTGGTAAAACCATTCCTTAAAACCTTATATATGCTACTTGGTTTTATGACATATTATTATAGTGTATTACAAAGCATCGCTATGATCTGTTATGTAGGTTACAAGAAAACCAATAAGCCGTTTTAATCATCACATGAATTGACAGTAAATTGCAAATTAATAATAATGAAAAAAAAAACACGACAACTGTGTCGGTCGTCCATGTCAATCATATTTAGTTTCAATTTTGACGGAACTAAAAACTCTGTTACAATGAATTAGAAATTCATGCCAAAAAAAAATAACGATATAATGCAATGAAATACTTCTGAATAAGGCGATGCGCCACGTGATTTTGAAGTTTTGGGCATTTTAAAAATATGTTTTTTTTATCCAGCTTGCGAATTATACATTCAAATCGCAATCCAAACGACATCATGGCGTACTCAATTTGCAAGCAGGAATTGATCACCGTGATGAAAAATATGGATGCCATCTAGTTAAATCTTCCTGGTTTTGTTTAAGATTGTTTAAGATCAGTTAGCGTAAAAGCAACATGTACTAAAGTTGCTGTTCTTTATGAATACTGTGCAAAAACAAGCATACACCTTCTTAATCTAAACGTATAAATTTGTACGCTACTAAAAAACTAATAGGTTCTATAGACGTGCGGGTTCAGACTGATTATTCTTTAGAACGCTTGGCCGTCATAAATGTAAACAAACCAAAAGTTCTGCATTTTTGTGAATATTCTGTGATGTTTCGTCTCCTTAGGTAGTATCTACTCAATTGTTAGGTAAGTAAGCAGTGATAAACAAAGAGGATCATCCTACACCGGCTGTGACTGGATTTGAACAAATAAAATACATGTTAGAGCCAGATCAAACGATGCCATCATTGATATCAACCCTACAACCCACAACCTATCGGTTGCTTCTGAAATCCCCGTCACAATCGGACTCTAGCGAAAAAATCTTAGTTTGGTCGCCTAGCTAGAAAAAATAAGACCGCCAGAGATATTTTCTGTTTTCTGTTTACTTCAAATAGAATGAAAATTGATTATGATCAGATGATTATTTCTTTATTTGAGTGGCATATCGTTGTGGATAGCAGCACTCTTTAGCCAGCTCTAATAATTCCAGAAGTTATTCCTAAAAGATTTAAGGTGGTTTTATTATGACTTCATACAATCTATCAGGTTTTAAAAACAATAAAAAATGGCATGCATGCGGCTTCAGAAAAGGTTTTAAGACCAAGTTTTAATGCGTCTTTAGCAGTCCGCTTACAATGAAATTTTTGCTTGGCAAAATGGCAAGCAGATAAGTTTTAATCAATGGACTTTAGGATACCTACAAACTGTTTTAAAGTTGCTAGTATCGTTAAAGCAGCTTGACAATATGGACTGCTTCATTTAACCTAAAAGGGCTTAGCAAATCAATGACAAAGCCTCAATAAATTATGTCTAAGAGCAGAAATAATAGAAATTGTTACTTGGGTAGCGATGGAGAGGACAAGAACCTAATTTGTTTCAACTCAAAACCATCACTCGTTAAAATACGACGAAATACCAATGAAATGGCGTGCGTGCCAGCTGAAATTGACTTACGACACATTAAGCGATCAACAGAGAAGGATAAAGGACAGTTAGTTCCGAAACATATGCTGTATTTGGTGTATGTTAGTTGGCCTTTCAATAAATATATTTACTTTGAAAATCCTAATTACTGATGTGAAATGAATTGAGCTTGATTTTGTATGAGAACTTATTGGACACGGTGTAAAGTTATGAAAAAAAAAATGGTGTAACCAAATTTTAACCGTACCACCCATTAGACAGATGGATGTGTCTTTGCTTTTGGAGTAAGATTCCATTCCACTCCAACTCAAACTCGCTTTAAACGCCCCTCTCTGCTCTATTTCAGTACACTCAAACCTCCATTCAGGCAATGAATCGGGACTGCCTAAATAGAATTTATACCTAAATGGAATACAAGGTTGCAAAGAAGTTTAAGAAAGAAGAGTGAGTAAAGGGTGAGTCGATAATTATTGTGCCATTTCCAAACTAACGTAACTTTTTTCCTACTTCACCAAAATGAACCAAATTTTGCACAGTTTCTCCTTATAGTCTATTGTTTACATAAAATGAATTGAAAAGTTATCAGTGAGATTCCGGTCGATATAGAATAAATTTAGTTAACAGTTCTAAAACTGGTGTTGTACAATCACATGCTAAAATCAAAAATCATGGTATCGCGCCTTGGAACAATTAATGATTATACATTATCGGATCATCTTAATGTTCGTCAATAGGCTTCAAGAACGGTTGTCAGTGAAACATAAGCTTGGAGCTGGGTGAAAACCAGGCACGATGCACATAAACAAACCAGAGAGCTTCAATTATTTGTTTCAAGTGGAGCCTGAACATGTCTACATGGAGGGCGTTAATTGAAAATGTCGTGAACTTCACTAAAACGCATCCTAAATTTGAACCTATCCCAAAAAGTTGAAATACATACATATACTAAACTACTGTAAAAATTTGGTTTCATTCCGTTAACTGTAGACAATTTGCGAATCAGTTGAAGGTAGGGTGGCACAATAATTAACGACTCACACTTTATTAGGGGATTTAAAGGGTTTCATGCGAAGTTTCAGAGAGCAGGGGAG